>NW_017307313.1:601941-602735 GCF_000935625.1 Nanorana parkeri
AAACTTCAAAGTAAAAAAGTATAAACAGCCATAATATTCTCTTCTTTTACTGATAAACCACTAAAATAATAAAATGATGCAAGTGAGATCAATCAGTTGAATGCCCTGATGAAATTACTGCTCATTTTTTTAGGGCAACAATTGTCTTGATAAATGGACCTTATTGTATTGTAAGCATTAAGTCTGAGGAGCAAAGGTTTTATTCCGAGGTATAAACACCCACCTCTTTTAATCTTTCACTTCCAGCTCTCTCAGACATTAAGAGATCAGCGATGCATGCACGCATCAGGTTTTCAGAGCAAACTGATCAGTGCTCGTTAGGACAGGCTCATTATCTGTTCTTTTCTCTGCCTCTTAATCAAAGCCAGGAGAAAGGATCCGGCTGTCCTCCTGAGCACAAATTCATTTCTTACAAAGTCATGCGAGAAAGCGGGAGAAAATGAAGGCTAAAACTGAAGCCAGTAATGGTTGTTTAATCAGGCACCGGGCACAAGGCTGCATTATTTCTAGCCCCCTAGGCTCAAGCCAAAGATATTTTTTTTCCCTAATGAAAAGGGACAATGCTCCTAAAACATTTTTAGAACAAACTGAATAGAGAATAAAGAGCTTTCATAAAACACTCCCATGACATAGATTCTGAGGAAGAACTGCAACTTGCCAAAAGCATGGCTCCTGCCCATTGTAGCACACGAATACATTAACCCTTTTAGAGTCTGATACCATAAAAAAAACAGGTGCACAATTTAAATGCTTCAATGACTAGTTCCAAAATTAACAAAAATTAGAGGAATGAC
>NW_017307313.1:602773-619392 GCF_000935625.1 Nanorana parkeri
ATATTAATTAAAACCTAAAGCAGCTATGAAAAAAGGATAAAAAATCCTTTAAGTGATCCGAAAAATATATCAAAGCGCTAAAGGTGTGGGTGGTATCGAACTTGGTGCAACCGAGTGATACAGTGACAGTAAGGGTTAAGCAATTTGGCCTATACCCAATATTAAACAATTCAAAAGAAATCCTACATGTGATCTTGGAAAAAAGAAAGAACTAAATAACTAAATTGTATCAAAGGAACTGTGAAACACAAAACTGCATTGAGACAACAAAGAGAAAACCTATTACCTAGTAATAGTAGCAGGTGTTAATCAAATGTGATAAAATAGTGCATTGGATAATCAAAAAAATTGAAAAACATGATGACCTGTTAAAAGGTCTATAAACAATATATGACAATATGTGAGCGATCCACACAAAAAATATTAAAAAGAAAAATTAGACATCGGAGTGCAGTGTTCAATGGAAGATAAAAGAAGCCATATAAAACGTGTACAGGGAAACAAAATTATTGATGGTATATTTCAGCGGTAGTCCGACAGCCCCTCTTGGGTGGGTACTCACCAAATGGAGTTGGTAAAAGGCTTTTGGTTAGTGCCACAATCACACTTTCATTTTGGACCCGGTTGTTTCCACTCTGAGACCCAGCAGGGTAAGTGTTTGATCTTCTCCCTTGCAGCGCTAACGGTATCCCAGAAGCGCAAAGATGGATCTTCTCAGATATAGTGTTAGCGAAACTCTTCGACGTGGTCCCACGATATTTTAGGAATGAAAAAAGGAGAGAGCCCTTTTGGAATGTCCATGTGGACTCCAATATGTCGGCAGAACCACAAGAGAGTGATAGACAAACCTCCCCGAGCACCTCCAGCTGACTGCTACGTCACCTGAGGACACGGTTCAGCAAGCGTGCAGAAAGGCCACGCCCACAGAAGACATATATATATATATACTGTATATACGTGGTATTAAAAGGTCAGAAAGTCTAAATTACAAAATTATTCTTATTTTTTAAGAAGAGACTTAGTGATATTTACAGATATTTTATGTTGTTATATTTTATATTTTGGAAATGTATCAGATGTAAAGAAAATGTATTAGAGTACTGGTCATGAAATAAAAGAAAAGTACCATACATTGCAGTTCTTCTTTTTGACAAATACAATTGATTGTGGCTTTTTAATGTAAGCAGCCAACAAAAGGAATGTGCTAATACATTTTGCAGCAATATTGTGTTATTATGGAAATGAACACACAATTTTGCACTCAAAATGCAGTACAGTGAAAAGGTGGCAGACAAAGGACCAGAAAATAAAAAAGGAATTGGAGAATTAATTTGTACAAGTTCAATTAATCTTAAAGTACATCTAAACTTATGACACCTACCATATTTTGTTAGTTTTTTGTTGTATTAAAAAAAATCCTCGATTGGTTATCCCTCTTGGCAGCTCAGATATGACATGTTATTACCAGTAACGTATGCAAATGCAGGATACTATCTAGTGCAATTTGTTTATTAACAATATAAAAAAAGAAAAAAAAATATTCCCTAAGTGCTCACTATCGATATATATTATCAGAACTCTTTTAGCATTATCATCAACTCCATCTGACACATTTCACCACAAACCTGACTTTTTCAAAATGGGTGTTTTGGCGCTGCAGATAGTGATATTTAAATTCACTGAATATGCCTTTATTATTATCATAACAAGCTTGAAACCGATTGTACCTGCAGCTACAGACGGAAAAAAGACAGAGCGCTCTCTTAGGAGTGTGGGATATGTGTGGGAATGGTCGATGAGGATTGCTGCTCTACAAACAGGGGGAGAAACCTGTGGACATAGAAATGAGGCAATGAGAGCGCAAATCCTGGGAGTGTAAAGAGTGTAGGGACAACCAGTGTCTGTGTGTTACAGGTGGACAGATCAAAAAATCATTAAAAATAAATAAATTTGGGACTTACTTATTCGGGACGCTTTTCGAGGTGATTCTCTTTCTCGAGCTCAAAAGGAAGGTAAATAACCCTGTAAGGTGAAGGTTACTTACCTTCCTTTTGAGCTTGAGAAAGAGGATCACCTCGAAACACGTCGCTCCTTCACCACCGCCCCGTGCACGTTCTTCCCCAGCTTTTTGTCACTTCCACTCCATCACGTCCTAAAAACACTGCGATCAAGACTAGAGGCAGCCTCTCCACCAGACCCTCTGCATACACAGTACTCAGTACAAATTGGCTTATCATTTATCCTTTCACCCCCGGGATACTCTGAATATGTTTCGGATCGCCAGAACCCCATCGGGGCCCCCCCTGTCAGGACCCTCAGCTCCTCAAGTAAGTCCCGAATTGTTTTGTATTTTTTTTTAATGATTTTTTTGTTCTTTCCACCTATAACACATAGACACTGGTTGTCCCTAAACTCCTTACACTCCCAGGATTTGCGCTCTCATTGCCTCATTCCTGCAGCTACAGAGGAGTTTTTGATAGACTTCTAGTCGCATAAGAATGCATGTTGCACCAATACCTATACTTCCCTTTTACTAATGTGAAGACAACAACCCAAACTACATATACTATGATTTCTCGTGCACTTATGCCTAGTGGAGGCATGTACTGGGGAAGCTATTGATTCAGCCTCACAGTTTGCAGCTTGGTTTTTCTTCCTTCCAGATAAGTAACAGAAGGAAATGAGAGTAGAAGGTGTGATGCCATGCCTGGAGAAGGGAAGCATTTTCAAAGAAATTCTAGTGGGAGTTTAAGAAGTTATGAGATGTGATATATGTTGCTTTGGAACCTATGGTAGTAATTGAGTGATGTTTCCCATCTGTAAGGGTAACAACACTGCTGACAATTTTACTGCAGTTTATGTGTGTTGTCAGAAAGAAAGTGATTTCTAGACATGTAAATTTATTTTACTTCTGAATGAATTGTCATACGAATTTCACTAAATTTGGACATTCAGATGCATCTGTTCTCTGGCCAATGAGATTATGTTTGGCTGTTAGAGGATGCATTACAGGTAAGGTCATGTGACTATGACTTTTAACACTAGACAAATAGAAGGTCATTTCATATATGTCTTGTCTTAAAGACTTCCTCTATATACTGTTAAAATCAAGGCCATCTCTATAATGAGGAAACCTTAGACTTTTATCTCAGATGGCTCCCTATTCAGTCATGTGAAGGGGGGCGCAGGCAGAGAGTTATGTTGGTAGTGCAGCAGTGGCATAACAATAGCCATAGCAGCTCACACGGTTGCTAGGGGGCTCCATTAGGGGGGCCTGGAGTTTGCACCAGATTCATGTACCTGTTGCAAACATGCCTCAGGGCTTGTTCACACCAAGTGCGGAGCAGATGCAGAGCAGAGCAGTTTAAGAACACTTTGAAAATGCATCCAATGTATTCCAATGGTATTTTGGGCCCTAGTTCACACCACAGGGTTCAGTTCCAGTGCATGTGGAAAAACTGAAGCAGGCGCTATTTTCTTTCTGTGGAACGCACCAAAACACATCAAAAACGCAGGCAAAAGCTCTGCAACACACTGGACTACACCTGAAAGCCCATTTTAGGCTTAAAAAAAAGACGGACCGGAATGCATCAAGTCGCACTGCACTGCATATGCAGAAACTCATCCAGATCTGGATTTGGTGTGAACAAGCCCTCAACAGCCCAGAATGCACGTGGCAAGGTGCATTGGAGTCTCATTCATGTTTTATAGTACTGCAAAGCGATGCCATGCTTTTTGGTAACAAGCACAGATCTGCTTGAATTCTTGCAACTCAATCATGTGAACGGGGCCGTATGTTTTGGCCCCCTAACCTAAGTTATTGTGTACAAACTAATCAATCTCAGGATTAACTTATTACTCTAAAGGTGCCCATACACCTTACGACCATCGGAAGACTTTTGTCTTGCGATGGTCGTATGCTTATTGAAAGCTCGTACGATCTGCCCACCTTGGACGGGCAAATCGTACTTGCGATCATCAAAAGCCCGCCCCGCTGAGGGGTGGGCTTCCGATGACCGCAATGCAGAACGGGCAGTGTGCGCGTGCGCACACCGGCCCGTTCCACAGCTATCGAACGAGCAGGCTAGAAACCCGCCGACAATCGTACGATTCTCAGCGGGTTTTCGAGCATGCTGGTTTGACAAAAAACGTGCGACCGTACAGTAGAAACGGTCGCACGGCTTCCATACACTGTACGATTCTCGTACGATCGTGGGATTTCCCGCGATTCTCGTACGAGAATCGTACAGTGTATGGGCACCTTTAGGCTACATTCACACTGGGCTTAAGTCTGCACCTGCGTGCATTTCTAACCAATTATTTCTAACCCATCACGATCCGGTTCACCAAAACAGATATCTTTTTACATTTTTTTTCAGACCTAGACAGAGTCGAGCATAATTGGATGTAAACAGAGGCATGTCCATTTATATCCAGCTGCCTATAGAGTTATATTGGGCTTCCAATCAGATCTGCCTGAAAAACCTAAAGGACGATCTGATTAGACTGTGAAAAGGGCCTTAGTTGTCTGTTTAATCATGGCAGATATTTGGTTGCATGATTTGAAAAAAAAATGACCACATACCACATTTTGTCTGTGGTTTGCATGGCTACAGTGTTAGCCATGGACCAAGGCCAGTGGGCGATATTTCACACTTCGCCTCAGACAGCAGAAAGGCTAGGAACACCCCTGGATGAAGTGGCTAGAGTCAGCAGAATATTTACTGTCTTTACACTTAGAAAGCAGTATACTTACTATAAAACCATATTAAAGCTTTCTAAAGACTGATTTGAGATGCGGGATATACAAGTGTAATCATTACCAATCTTGTTGTTATATCCATATTTTTTAACATAACAGTAACTAATTTCTATAACTATTTTTTTCAAAGCAAGGAAGATGGAGGCTCTGGCATTGTATGAGTTCACAGCATCCGGTGAAGATGAGCTGAGTTTCAAAAAGGGCGACACACTGAAGGTACCTGAGAGATGTATAAATAATGGAGGTTTTTTTGTACTCACTGTAAAATCCTCTGCTCTGATGTTCATTAGTGATGGGCTGAACACCCCCGTGTTTGGTTCGAATTTGAACTTTCGAACATGGGAAAAATGTGAAGTCGAACTCAATGGAAGTCTATGGGGGTAGAACTTTGAAAATCAAATGTCCCCATTTTGAAGCCTTATATGCAATTTCTTGGCCATAAAAAGTGTTTGGGGATTCTGGTACTGCCCTGGGGGACATGAATCAATGAAAAAAAAAAAACTTTTTAAAATTACAGTTTTTAAAGGAGCAGTGATTTTAACATCACTTAAAGGGTAACAATAGGAATTAAAAATTATTTTAAATATCGTGCCTGGGGGGTCCCCTTAAACTGCCTGTAAAGTAGGCCTCTGTACAACGTATAGAACCTGCTGCAGCAAAACTGACATTTGTAAAGAAAAAAATATATTTTTTTTTTTAAAGCATGTGGGTCCCCCTCCCAAACAATACCAGACCCTTTAGGTAGGAATTTTAGGAGGGACCCAATGTACAAAGAAAACAAATAAAGTGTGTGGGGTTCCCCCTTAAAGTCATACCAGGCCCTTAAGGTCTGGTAGGAATTTTAAGGAGAAACTCTGCCCCCAAAAATGTGGGGGGGAAATGTGGGGGGGAAATGTGGGGTCCCCCTAAAATTTCTAACCAGACACTGGATCCGAGCACAGGCCTGGCAGGGCAGGAAAGAGAAGGACGAGCAAGCAGGCCCCTCTCCCTGCAATACCAGAGCACATGCCCTCGGCAATTGGAGGGTGCTTTTCCATGGTCGCTCCTGGAAAAGGACCATGTCCCCGTGCCGATGGGAACAAGGGCCTCTTCCCGACAAGCCCTGGGGCGTTGGTTGTGGGGGTGCGGGCAGGGGGCTTATTCACATCAGGACACCCCTTTAATAAAGGGGCACCCAGATGCAGCCCCCCCACTCATTCACTAAAGGGTTAAATAAAAAATTTTTAAAAAGAGGCAACACTTTTGAAAAAACTCCTTTATTTAAAAAAAAAACAAAAGACATATTTTGGCAAGTCTTTTATTAAAAAAATAAAATTGGATTCACCGATGTAATCCAGCGTAATCATGACGACGACGACTTAACAAAATAATGAATAAAACAATAAAAAATACATAGAAATAATCATTTTAAAAGAAACAACGACTGCCGTCCTGTTGCTAAAGCGAACACCCGCCGCAGAATGGCATTTTGACAGATGCGGGCAACTTATAAACAATTGGGCATAGCTAGCAGTGACAGCTAGCTCTGCCCAACTTTTTACAGTTGTAACAGGTGAGCCTTGATTGGGCAGAGTCATGATGACTTCCCCAAGCATGGCTCTTACAGAGAACTGGACTCTGATCAGGCAAAGTCTTGCACCTGACCTGTGGTCAGGTGCAAGGCTTTAGTCAATCAAGGATTTACAAGGCACAGTGCCTTGTGGAGCGCTCGGCGGGTCTTGCACCTGACCTGTGGCCAATCAGGGCTCACAGGGCACAGTGCGCTGTACGGGGCGCTTGGTGGGCGAATCGCCGAGCAGACGAACTGCCGATGTTCAAGTCGAACATCGAGCCCATCGCTAATGTTTATTGTGGAACACAACACTAAGGAATCAATGGACTGGTACAAGCTTAGAAAAAAACATTTGTCCAAGAACCTCGACTGTATGTGAAGTAATCAATAGGTGTGCTATTTTGTTTCATTCATTGTTTGATTTTATATCATGAGAAGCTGGGTCCTTCAATGAACATCAGACAAAGGAATTTACAGTGACTCTAGAGGCTGAGTCACCTTTACAGAATTATAAACAAAAAAATGTGAAGAAAGTGGAAAGTAATTTCCTTAGGGCGGACTGAAGCTGGACAAAGGTGAAACAAAACAATGTCCTCATCAAAAGGTGGCCATACACTTTACAACCCTCGCAAGACTTTTGTCTTGCAAGGGTTGTAAAGTACTTAAAAAAACGTACGCTCTGCCCATCTTGGACAGGCAGATCGTACTTGTGATCATCGCAAGCCCGCCCCCCTAAAGGGCGGGCTTGCGATGACTGCAATGAGGGGAGGGCTTCCGATGAGTGCAAACGGGTGTGTGCGTGTGCGCACACCGGCCCGTTCGGCAGTTGTCGAACAAGCAGGCCACTAACTCGCCGAGAATCGTACGATTCCCGGTGGGTTTTCCATCCTTTTTGTTCGATGGAAGACGTGCGATCATACAGTAGAGACGGTCGCACGCCTCCCATACACTGCACGATTCTCGTACGATCGCGGGATTTGCAGCGATTCTTGTACGAGAATCGTGCAGTGTATGGGCACCTTTACATAGAATGCAGACACAGCCTTAGGTTAAAAAAAAAGAAGAGGTCCTAGGTTGTAAAATTACCTTATTACATGATAAAGCTGCCAGCTCTGAAGCCCTACTAGTTGAGGTTATGGTCCTAGAAAAAAAAAAGCTACCTTGTAGGAAAGGGTCTAAGCTTCAAGGGCTGGGTTTGAAAGAGTTAAAGAAACAGATATAAATCCCATTGCCCAAGTGGGAGCCTTACAGGTGACACATTGTGTATACCCCCCTGAATGATACTGGTGGAATTGGACCACCAGGGCTAATACCTGTTCCTTAATGGTGCTGAGTGCTAAGCACTGATCTACCCCCAGCTGAATGAAGGAATGAAGCCTGTCAACCAAAAAGGAATAGGGGTTAAAACCAAGGGACTTATGCTTCTTAGCACTTATGTTAACACTAGGAGTAAAAGTACTGAAGTCTATTGAAACTGTCTGTACATATAGCTTCAGCTGCCATTTTATATTTTCATTTGGGTAGTTTTTGTTTTATGTGGGGAAAAAATATGGCTGCCAGGCAAAAATATGTGGGGACTGATTAATTAGAATTCTAAGAGGCAGTTCTGTTCTTAGAAGAGAACAAAGAGTAAGCAACTTACTTACTAAAACTGGAGCAGGCAGAATCTGGAGCAGCAGGTTGGTCATAGTAAGCAATCAGCTTCTAATCTTTTGTCTATCTTTCTAAAATAAGTTTGTTCAGTTAAGTTTTGAAAATGATAGCTAGCAGCTGATTGGCTGCCATGCACAACTGCTCCAGATTCTGTCTGCTCCAGTCTTAAGGTGCCCATACATCTTGCGATTATTTTTCGGAAATCGAACACGATCGGGTTTTCGTACGATATTTCGGCCAGTTTATGGGAAGTGAACAGTCATAATTACTGTACAACTGGGCGAATTTCCTTTATCCATCAGGCTGGAAAATGTTTTTCGATTCGTACGAAAATCGATGGATACGTGGCGTTTTGATACGGAAACAAACGCAACATGAACACTGCACATGCACAAATTAAAATCTGTTTTGTCGATTGACGAAATTCGGCCAGTTAGTATTGCTAAGGAACGATAATCAAAATCTACATTGGTCTGTGTATGATGGCGTATTCGAGCTTAAATCGATGACGGGGCGACCTTTAGTAACTGCCCCTCACCGTGTCCTAAAATTAAATGTTTTCTTTCATAGTTTTCCTAGTATTATATCACTAGCCTATGTAAACAATCTCCATGCTGGTAACATTGCTCTAAAGCTGTTACTAGGTATAGGGCCCTGTCCAATCTTAATTTGGCCCTGCTACTACCACACCACTGCTGCATTTAGGCATTCCATTAAAATACCTGAGGCCTCTATCGCTAATTTTATGATAGGTTGGGAGTTGAAAAACACCTCCCTGTGGCTGCTGTCTCCCTGTGGCTACTATAGCCCTCTTACCGCTGCAACGAAAATACATAAGGGCTGTAGCTCTAATTTAATGGGAAGACATCACCCTTTGGCTAGTGCATCTAAATTTAGGCCTATTTATGCTGCCAATGTTTTAGGGCATGTTTACACCATTTATGGACCAGATCTGTTACAGATCTGGTCCAGAAAATGGTGTGAACCTGCCCGCAGTTCCAGTGCATTCCAAACCAGACAAAATGATACATGCAGTATTTGTCTGGTCTGATCTGGAACGGACTGCGCTTGTGTGAACAGAGGCCAGAAATAGCATAGGGATACATTAGGATGCATTTTGGGTTCGGAAACAATCTGGTCTGGTCTGGAGAAGATCTGGATGTGGTGTGAATGGGCCCTTAGGAACAATAGAAAAATGTCACCAGCACACCATAAGTTGAAAAAGCAAAATATTTTATTGCCAATAGCTGTATCTCATTGCCAAGCGCTTTCAGGGCCTCACAGGGTCCCCTTCATCAGGCTTACAGAAGGGGACCCTGCGAGGCCCCGAAAACGCTTGCCAATGAGATACAGCTATTGGCAATAAAATATTTAGCTTTTTCAACTTATGGTGTGCTGGTGACATTTTTCTTTTGTTCATGTGTGGCGGTGCCATCCCCAGTCATTTCGAGCACCCATCCTCATCAAGTGGGAATGCTGGTAAGGAGTGCGGTATGGTTCCTGTTTCTGTTTATTTAAGATGGGTCTTACGAAGACACCTTCCTATATACTCTGCGTGGAGGCATATTGGCAAACGCACCTGTCACCAGTCAAATTAAGAAAAAATATAACTTTTTTTCTGACATGATGAATAAAAGTACATTGGGGCTACTACTTTCCCTAGTCAAAGCAGGCCTTGTACTGCATAATGAAAACACGCATGTCCCTGCTGTACACAGGAATAAAGCCTTGTTATAAACTGAAATTCATTAAATAATAGTAGCTTGGAGTGCTATTGCGGTCTATAAGACTAGGTTCACATTTCTGTGGGCTGCTAATGCAATTAATTGTGGTACAAACCACATTTCGCTACAGCGATTTCTGACACACTGAAGCGCAAGTGCGCTGTCGCCAGGGCCGCCGTCAGGGGGGTACGGCCGATATTAATTTCAGGGGCCCTGGCCGCCTCAGGGGCCCGCCCAGGACCCTTACATGAGTATCCGGCCGACTGTGAAGGCTCTTACAGGGCCCGCCGCGGCATTCAGCAAACTTGGTACGGTACAACCATATTTAGGCCTCGTTCACACCAAAAGCAGGTGCGTTCCACAGCGGTAGCTGCTGGAACGCACCGCAATTCGCTAAGAAACTTCACCAGCATTTTGGGGCAGGAGGGGGACCTTACACCACACCGCCTCCACGCCTGACACCGCTCTGAGCTCTCTCCCATCGCTTCCCGCTGCCAAAACGATCACGTCGTTGCAGGGACACTGCAGCGTGGGTGAACGAAGGTCTCTGGGAAGAAAGTAACGTTGCTTGCAGGTAAGACTGCCTGCATTTCCCCCCACATGCTGTATAACTGTATTGCTGGGATAGTTATTGATTGTATTCCTCTTTAGCTGATGGTATATTGCGCTGTATATGATCAATCAGCTATAGAGGAATACAATTCCCAGCAATCATTATTCAGTGTATGTATAATGTATGGCCAGGATGTTTTGTATTCCTCTACAGCTGGTGGTATTCTGCATTGCGCTGTAAAATCATTATACAGCGCAATAATTTACAACCAGCTATAGAGGAATACAACAAATCCCAGCACATGCATTATACTATAATGTATTTTTGCTGGATTTGTTGTATTCCTCTATAGCTGGTTGTAAATTTTTGCGCTGTATAATGATTTTACAGTGCAAGGCAGAATACCACCAGTATTCCATCACTGGAGCCCCTCTTTAAAAAATTATTTTGATCCGATTAATCGAACGTAATAATCGGCTAACTAATCGATTTCAAAATAATCATTAGCTGTAGCCCTACTTACTTGTACTTGTGGAACTAGGCTAGTGGCTAGTGGAGGAGGCATGGTGTGCAGGTAAGAGGAGCTGGGAGGGAAAGGGATGCAGCCCTGACAAGCCTACCAGAGACCCCCTTTGTGCCTGCAGTGCGTTCGGGTGTGGTGCAATCAAAATAGTGCTTGCAGCAGTTTTATCGCATCGCGCCCGAAAACACTGCAGCTACAATGTGCCTTGCGATCCCGTTCGGGCGATCACATTGCAGCCGGAGAGCGTTGCTACGGTGCTATTCACTTCAGTGGCCCGCCACGCCTCCTCCAGCCCGGCAAAAAAGTGAGCCGGCCGCAATGCGGGCAGTACGTTCTGGCCAGAATCGGACCAGAGCGCACTGCTTATGGTGTTAACTAACCCTAAGCCCTGGGTCCAGTAGACTTGTGCGATTCGTTTTGGAAAAATTAGTTTTCCGGACGAAATTCGTTAGCGGTAGTCTGTACGCATTTTTGTTTGTGGACGAATTTTCATTGCAGCAAAGTGACAATTTAAAAAAAAATATATTTTATGTCACTTTGCTGCAATGAAACGAATGATACAAACATGAAACGGAACTGAACATTCGTACAGACTACCGCTAGCGAAAATTTGTCCAAATCCCAAAAAACTAAATAACACAAAATCCGAATCAAAACAAGCTGAAACTCAAATTTTTTTTGCGGGTGCACATGTCTAGTGTCCAGCGGGTCACGAAGCCCTGCGTCCAGCGGGTAATGTGACAGTGCGGGGGGGGACATTAGAGTCTAAGCTCCTCTGTATAGAGACTGATGTGACTGGGGGGGGCATTAGAGTGTAAGCTCCTCTGTACAGAGACTGATGTGACTGTGGGGGGGGGGTAGAGTGTAAGTTCCTCTGTACAGAGACTGATGTGACTGTGGGGGAGGGGACATTAGAGTGTAAGCTCCTCTGTACAGAGACTGATGTGACTGGCTCAGTGTTCTCTGTACAGCACTGTGGTATATGTCAGAGCTATATATATATTATGTATAATAATAACAGTTTGACTGACTGGCTCAGTGTGGCGGCGGTACGGGGGAGACAGGGCGGTGCGGGGGGGGCGGCCTAAAGCTGTGTAAGGGGCCCCGCAATTTCTGAAGGCTGCCGTGGCTGTCGCTACAGCTACCCTTGAAAACTGGGGTGTTCTAAACATCATGACCTCAAAAGCCCTTCCCCTTCTGTATTTTTTTTTTCTTACATAGGAAAAGGTCACTCACAACTGTTCCTGGCTTTCTATTTCATTTTTTGGCAATTGCTGGGCTAGCAGACCTTCATATGGCCACAACATCAAGATTCACCACCCATGTGTTTCACTGCAATTTGTCTTGAAGTTTACATTCTGTAATCTTTCCGCTGAACTCTGCAAACAGAATTTCGGAATTTCAATCCACTCATTACTACTGTATATTAGAAAGAGAGATACTCAGCTAGAGGACTATGGTACATGCCTGTGTCTCCCCATCTTTTTCAGGAATTTTCACATAATGAAGCTGAAGCAGGGAAGGTTTTTATCACAGCACATAGATTTCACAAACATCCTTACATTGATTGATGCAACAGACAGCACAGTTCCATTGAATACGAGACATAATTATCCATTAACCACTTCAGTCTTTTATTTTCACTAAATCCCCTTGAGTCCCAGAGTGTTTTTTTTTTTTTATTTCTGTTTGTTTCAGCAATGCACCCACTAGAAACTTTAGTTGAATTTTCAAAATAAAAAAATCTATATTTACACACATTTACAATTAAAATCATAGGGTGTACGTCCCAACTCTCGCGGTCGATCCAGCAGTCTCCCGCTATTAGATAGTAGCTCCCGTTTGCCCGTGAGAGGAACATTTTCTCCCGGAAAGGTTTACTTTGCTCTATCTAGAGACAGCATAGAAATGAATAGCTAGATTGCTGTTGGCTATTTGAATTTGCAATAGCCAATTGCAGACTAGCTATTGCACCTGCCCACTGCTGCTGTCAATCATCAGAGGTGGACCCGAAGTTCTCCATCAGGTCTTCCTCTGTTGATTGACAGCAGCAGAGGGCGGGTGCAATAGTTAGCTTTCTATTGGCTATTGCAAATTGAAATAGCCAATAGGAATATCTAGCCATTCATTCCTATGCTGTTTTGTTTTTTTTGCTGTCAGAATACTAAAAAAAAGCACACAAAAAAGCAGCAGATAGCAAGAGGAGCATTAGCCTGTCTGCTATCTGCCTTCATTTCAAGGTGGCGCTGTCCCCCCCTCCTGTGGATGGGGGGCAGAGGGCACCTCCCTGAAATGAGAAGGGCACCTCCCTGAAATTACTTTTTCAGGTTAGGATCCCTGTGTATATGGCTATACACCAATAAAATATAGCTCCCATAAGAACATCTATTACACCTTCTGCATATGTATTAGAATGAATATTAGTACATTACATAGACCAAGTTTCATAACCAGATGTCACATTTACATAGAGGTGTTTGAGAAGGGTTTAGCTCTATGTGTTTCACTAGATAATTCTGTTTCATCAGGAGCTCAATAAGATGTTCTAAAGATACACAAAACAATATATAAATAAAGTATCTATACAGAATAACATATATGTATTATATCCAAAATATTCATTAACAACAAGCAAGAAATTGATTTTTCCCTAAATGTAATGTTGTATATACATTGGCTCCAGCCATATGAAGATGTATGTTAAAAAGGTTCTGTGGGTGAGTGTAGGGACAACACAGCAGAGACTCCCTTACCTTCCTGTCAGATCTAAAAGCATATCTAATATTATAATAGTATTTTCTGTTAAGTGTAAAGGCTCTTATAATGCGAACCTAAGAATAAACAATGAGAATCTATAGCAGAAACAATGCTTGCACCCTGTTGTAATGGAGAGTATTATCTCATACCTACTTTCTTTCCCACTAAGTGATCCTAGGCAGCAGCCAAGGCCTATTTCATCCAACTGTCATATCTGTGATATAATGCATTTATTATTAAAAATTTCATCTGATTTAAACATTACGTTTCCAATCTATGTTTAACATCCCTCCAAAGGCCAAGCATGCTATAGGTACTGTATATCCTATTACCCACCCCTTTGTGATGTATAGCTGCAGGGCAAGAACTGTGCCTGCTACAACTGATTGGGCTGGAAGGGGGATGTGTTGGCTACAGTTTTGAGTAGGCTTGTGCGAACTCAGGCAAACTGGGTTCTCACCAAGCCCAGGCTCATCGCTACTCGTGATGCACTACGTCCTCATGTAAACACTACACAGAAGCATAGTATTTACATTTGCTTCTACTGTACATAGTGCTCCTATGGAGCAAACTGTGGAAGAATTGGCAGTTCCATCATTTAAGCTTTTGGGCTTAGCGCTGGACCCTGGCTGTTACTAACAGCTGGTGGTTCCAGTGCTAATGCCAAGGGGGAGCTGCTGAGTCCACTTGCTCTTTTTAAGGGCACTAGGACAAATAGCTGCTGTCCTCGTGCCATTTCAGAATGGCGTCCAAGACTTAAGTGGTAAAATAGCAATAAATATGGGTCATAGATGTGCTAATAAATTCCAATGCACAGAAAGAGACCTACAACATCTGTGCAGGGCAGCATCTGTCTGTTTCATTACGTATTTGTGTGAATCCTTATTTAAATTGGATTTGGCATTGCTTTAATGATTCTTATATTTAGAAAGACTAGAACTTGATTATATGTACAGATGGTGGAGTTGAGAAGTAATTAAATAATCAGATAAAGGCATATTGATTGTATATGTAGCATGACCCCCACCCCCCTACTAGTTACAAATGGTTCCTTGACTAGTGGTGGCTCTAGATTCAACAGTAGCAGCCTCCAAATTATAATTATTGTTGGCCCTAGAAGGTGCAGTAGGAGTCTCCCAGTAAGAATTTGCCCTCTGGCAGGAGCTTCTTCTAAGCTCTTCTGGACATTCTCCTGAATAGCAGACTGCTCTAAAGATGCTCCAAATAGGCAGCCATCTTCTTTTTTTCTCTAGGACCTATCTCAGATCAGTTCAGATTCCTAGTGTCCTAGGCAAAGACTCTGAGGGGACATTCTCTCCAGGCAAAGCCTGGGAGTAAAGAACCCTTCTAGAAGGTCTCTCCAAATAGTTATCCCCTTCCCCAGCACACATAACTGACATACTTACCTCAGCAATTTGCCAGTGCAGAATAAATATTCATAACTATAAACATTGCATATTCTCACTTCCCAAATGCAGGCAGAACAATGTACTTGGGCCAGGGGCTGACTGGCAACCTTTAGCCCAGGTGGTAATTACAACCCAGAGGCCCATGGTGCAGCAACTTGGCCCCCCTCCCGCTCTGCCTCTTCCCCCGCCTTCTCCCCGCCCCAGTCTGCCACTTTTGCCATCCATGTAACAGTAGTGTGAATGTATTTATCGGTTTAGGAAATGTAAAGCACACTGGTAGTGGAGGGATGCCTCGTCAGGGCTGTGCGCGTGCATGACTGCTGTGACCATGGTAGTTCTGCCACTAACTCAGAAATACATTGTACAGCATTGCAGAATGGCTTTGGCTATAGAGAACTACAATTCCAAGAAATACATTACACAACAATGCAGAATACCATCAGCTATAGCGGACTATAAATCCCAGCAATAATGACTACAAACAGCTATAGAGAACTACAATTCCCAGCAATACCATTATACAGCAATGGACAACAGCATGAGCTATAGAGGACTACAAATCCCAACAATACATTACACAGCGCAATGCAGAATAATATGAAGCTACATACTCTGTAGCTCTGGGTTCTCCGCCTGATGTCTAAAGGGTCTCAGGTGGGCTGTGCGGGCTCTCACCAGGGGTCCAGAGAGTTTTACGGGTGCGTGTGTGTGCAGCAGAGGTGGCTCCCTAATTAGGCTCTCAGGTGGCCAATGCGGACCGCCAGGTGGTCAGTGCGGGCTCTCTGCTCCAAAACAAAAGGCTCCAGTGATGGACTACTAGTTTGTATTGAGATTGTAGTCCATCACAGGAGCAAGCTTGGAGCGTTGGAAGTAAAAAAAAATTAAAAAAAGGTGTGGTGTGCAATATAGTGAAATGGAAAGTGTAAAATTATATAGCAATCAATGCAAAATGGCACCGGCTATAGAGGACTACAAATCCCAGCAATACATTATACAGCGCAATGCGGAATTCCACCAGCTATAATGTACTGGTGGGATTTGTAGTCCTCTATAGCTGGTGGTATTCTGCATTTTGCTGTATAAGGGACTACAAATTCCAGCAATAATACATTATACAGCACAATGCAGAATACCACTACAAGTCCCAGCAATAGTACATTATAGCTGGCGGTATTCTGCATTGCGCTGTATAATGTATTGCTGGGTTTTGCTGTACTCCTCTATAGCTGGTGGAATTCCGCATTGCGCTGTATAATGTATTATTGCTGGGATTTGTAGTCCTCTATACAGCGCAATGCAGAGTACCACCAGTTATATAGGAGTACAACAAATCCCAGCGGCGTGTGGATGCAGACGGGTCTGGCAGCAGCAAGGGTGAGGCGGGGAGGTGTGTGGAGCGTGGATGCAGGCAGGTCTGGCAGTGGCAAGCATGAGGCGGGAAGGAGGTGCGGCATGTGGAGCGTAAGGTGCGGCACGCGGCGTGTGAAGCCGTGAACAGGGCCAACGAATTGAAAGCTGATTAATCGATGATTGAAAATGTTGACAACTTTTTAAATCATCGATTTATAATCGACTTAGTCGATTAGTTGTTGCAGCCCTACATTTATCCATGCCAGTTTAAGTAGTAACCAGCATACGCCATATGCAGTGTGCCGCCCCAATGGGGCATAGAATATGAGATGCATA
>NW_017307314.1:0-489 GCF_000935625.1 Nanorana parkeri
TTCGCCTGGTCGACAAATTCGATTAAATACCTGGGGGTACAGCTCCCTCGGGACCTGACTGCGACCTACTCCTTGAATTTCCTGCCCCTCTTACACCGTATAAAGATTGATCTCCAGGACTGGGCCCGTCTAGCATTCTCGTGGACGGGTAGATGTAATGTAGTCAAGCAAAACGTAATGCCCAGATTGCTGTACCCTATTCAAGCATTGCCCGTCCTAGTCCCTAGGGGATTCTGGAAGTCTGTCCAATCCCTGATCACGAAATACATATGGGGATCTAAACCGGCCAGGATACGGCATTCCATCCTCCGTCTACCTAAGAGGCACGGCGGGCTGGCTGTCCCGGATGTTCACTATTACTACACTGCGGCCCACCTAGCGCGCACCCTTGACTGGTGCCGACATGCTGCCCTAAAACCATGGGTGGCCCTCGAACAAAGCTTCTCTCACATCCCCCTTCAGACACTCCCATGGTGCCAAAACGTCCCT
>NW_017307314.1:3075-19595 GCF_000935625.1 Nanorana parkeri
TATTTGAAAACTTGCCAAATAAACAGAATTTATAAAAAAAATAAAAAATAAATAAACAGTCAAAGTTATGTGATAAACATTGGGACTCAGGAATACTTTTAAAAAATCCCTGTCTGTGAACACAGCTTGCCGTCCCATTCAAAAATGCAAGCTAAAGCTCTATTATGCAAAGAAGAAGCCATATCTGAACATGATCCAGAAACACCACTGTCTTCTCTGGGTCAAAGCTCATTTAAAACGTCAACGTTTGTCATTAAGTGGAAAACTGTTCTGTGGTCAGACGAATCGAAATTTGACATTCTTTTTGGCATCCGTGGGCACTGCATCCACAGGAGACTGACCTGCCGGCTTGTAATCAAAACGTTGTTGAAAAGCCTGCATCCCTGATGGTATGGGGGTGCATTATTGCGTATGGAATGGGCAGCTTACACATCTGGAAAGGCACCATCAATGCGGAAAGATATATCCAGGTTTTAGAGCAGCATATGCCTCCACCCAGACAACGTCTTTTTTTAACCTCTTGCCGTCCGCCCGTAGTAAAAAAACAGGATGTCAACTGGTTAAGGGAAGGTCTTGCATACTGCATTAAATGCATGGCTTCATAGTAGAAGAGTTTGGGTGCTTAACTGGCCTGCCTGCAGTCCAGACCTTTCACCAATTGAAAATATTTGGCATATTGAATCAAAAAAAAATATGACAAAGAAGACCCAGGACTGTTAAGCAGTTAGAATCCTATATTAGGCAAAAATGGGACAACATTCCTCTCCAAAACTCCAGCAACTGGTCTCCTCAGTTCCCAGAGTGTTGTTAAAAGAAGAGGGGTGCTAAACGGTGGTTAACATGGCCCTGTCCCAATGTTTCTGAGACATGTTACTGCCATCAATTTTAAAATTACCTTTTTAAAAAAAAAATGGCACATTTTCTCAGTTTAAACATTTGATATGTTTTCTATTTTCTATTGTGAATAAAATATGGCTTCATGAGATTTGCAAATCATTGCATTATGTTTTTTTGTAGATTTTACCCAGCGTCCCAACTTTTTTGGAATTGGGGTTGCAGAATATCCAACAACTGTTTATTCTGCGTGTTGTTCATTTAGATTTTAGCAGGCCACGATGCTGGTGCCCAGTCAGCTCATACATTGGCCTTGGGAAGTGTGTGATGTCATTCTGCCCACTTGGTGCATGAGATCACAACAGTTGAACAGTAACTGTAAAATCATATTCAATATGCAAAAGAAAAAAGGGATACATTCAATGTAGCTCATATTACATTGATTACCGAAATAAACACGTTTATATCAGAAAGTACTATTAAGACTGTATGCATTAGCCACATGGTAAACCAAAGACAGACAGATAAGACTACAATTCCTCTTTAACTGTTGCAAATTGAAAAATACACAGCATGTTGTTCTTTTCCATCACATGATTTTCCAACTTACTAAGAGGTGCATCATATGTGACTCACCCACTTCTAATAACCTCTTGCATAGTCATACCCATTGCCAGTAAATGTTTATGTATTACAATTAGGAGCTTTCATGCCCCCCTATAACAACTGGAGGAAGAAACCAGAGACTTGTGGACTGAAATGATGGTTTACCAAGTGAAGCACTCTGTTGCAGTCAAAGTACATTCGTCTGTACATTCATACTAATTACATGCCCAGTGGATGGAGAATGTATAGAAACAAGGGAGTGAATTAATCATATGGGCTTTAGAACTGCCCCATAGAAAGAGTTTTGTGATTTTTTTTTTACCAACTGCCAACTGGAATGGATTAAATGGATCATATGGATCTCAATGGATCTCATGAGCTCTCATCAGCTATGCTTTCAGCCTTATGTAAGGATGTAAAGCAATAGGAAAACACTATACATAAAACAACTCAGATATCAGTTTAGATTAGTAAGAAAAATCGGAAAAAAATAAGAAATATCTCTTCTATAGGCCACCATACATCAGCAATTAACTGGGCTTGCCTTTCTAAGCACATACTATATAGTGTACTAAACAATATATAGTGTTTCAATTTAAAGTGATTCTTTGACCTAAGAAAACAATTCTAAAAAAGCTGATTGAAAATGTCACTGCTCTGCCCAACACCAAGCCTCCAACGCCCGGACAGGTATGGGAGTAGGCTGGGAGCCATCCACCCTCCAGGACAATAGCCGGAAGAAAGAAGCCACACATCGGAGTCCACCAACAACAAGTTTTTAATCCACAAGGCAAAGAATATTCAGTCTTCCAAGGCTCCCCATCTAAAGGGCACCTACTCTAATATGTTTCACCCGTTAAGGTTTTTATCATAGAAACATGATAATTATTATGAATCATATTTTCCAAGATTAAGCCCTTAATCGGTAAAACAGGTTAGAGTGGGTGCCCTCTAGATAGGCAGTCTCGGCGGACTGGATATTCTTCGCCTTGTGGATTAAAAACTTGTTGTTGGTGGACTCAGGTGTGAAAAAGAAGACTCGCACTTCTTAGCTCTCCGCAGGGTGATAAGTGCTTACTTGGCTGTTATCAAGAGCTAAAGACTCCAAACGGGTCTTCAGCATCCGTCACTGTGCGGTGTATCAGATGCCTGCATCCCCTGCCACGTGCTGCATATACTCACTATGTATACAGCTTCTGCTCCCTGCTTTGCAGTGCTATACAGTGATTGTGCTGTACTGCTCTTTCTAACAATGTAAGTCTACAGTTGGACATACACATAGTTATTTTCAGTCACTTTCAACCCCATTCTGATCAAGCGGGAATCGCAAATACAATTAAAAATAATCTCTAGAAGATAAGCAATCAGCCACCCATCAGTTTGATTGACCATCAGAATTTGGTCGTTTGTAAAGTAGAAACCCGACAATAAACTGAAAAGTTCCATAAAGAAGGTAAATTGTGATCAAATGTAATTGAAACTGAATAAATATAACAATTTTGTAGAAAGTGATCTAATTTTTCCATGTCGTTTGATTTAGGTCAGGGGTAGCAAAATTTCAGTCCTCCAGCTGTGGTGAAACTACAAATCCCACCATGCATCTGCCTTTAGAAGTTATTAATTTGGCAGTCAGAGTTTTGCAATGCCTAATGGTACTTGTAGGTCCACAACAGCTGGAGGGCCGAAGTTTTGTTATCCCTGATTTAGGTAGCTGCGATTCCAAATCAAACCACACTTTTCATGTCTTCAATTGCTATGTATTTTTTAGAAAAAATTAAATAGAAAGCTTAATCGATTGGTCAAATTGTCCCTTGTTGTCAGGAGCGTCTGCGGGCAAGCAGCACGGAGGGAACACGCTGGCAGGAAGCAGCCTAAAATTTCCGGAGGCAAGGTAACAAAAGGGCAATCCAAAGGGGTAGTCGAGCATTGTATGGCCAGCTTAGGGGTTGTCCAATGAACTGAAAAGAAGTCCTTGTGTGGCTGATATCCTAAAAGTTGTTAAAGTGACACTAAACTCAGGAGTTCAATCTTAAAAATGCATTTAGGTACCCTAACAAAAATGTATCTTATTTGTGCGTCACTCGGCTGTAGATCCCCAAATCATCACTGAATTGGTGCTGACACGGTCCTTCCTTCTAGAGTGGGGCTACTTTTATTCCCCATGGTCCCTGTGTGTGTTGTGAAGTAGCCACCATTCCAAGCTTACTCCCATGATAGACTATAATTTAAATACAAATTAGTAAACTAAATGTAAGATTGTAGTGAATCATGGAAGCAAGCTTGGAGCTGAGGCTGCTTTACAACACACTCAAGGACCATGGAGAACAAAAGTAGCCACCCTGCAGAAGGAAGGACAGTGTCAGCACTAATTCAGAGGTGATTTGAGGATCTACAGCCGAGTGATACACAAATAAGCTACATTTTTGTTAATGGTTAAGGTACTTGTATTTTTAAGGTTTAACTCCTGAGTTTAGTGTCACTTTAAGTGGTTAGGCAGAGTGAAAGTAGCAACTAATCTACTCTGCCTGTAGCTGGAATCTGCAAATCGTTGCATTGCATCCAATAACTAAAATATAGAAAAGCAAGCATTATGGAAGTGAAAGTCAACAATGCAATAATAACTCAAAATATGTGTTCACTGGCAATACATTTACTTTCCCTTTAAAGAATGTCCAAAGTAGCAGTTGAGGATGGCAGCTGATGCCAGATCATAGAATCTGTTCCATTCTTCGATTTTGTAAATATACTAAATGTCACAGATTAGCATTTTGTAATAGGGGAATACATGGGCTTGAGAGTAATGCATTCATAGCACCACATTACACAGCCTTGGTTCCTTTCTATTAGACATTCCTAAAACTGAGAGCAGCCGGCACCTAAAAAGTCACTGTGGGAAAAGGTCTACTGTTATTTTGCTGCTGGCATTTGAATGTGTAAACTGCTTGTTATATTTTCTATGCAAAGCAGAATGCAAGCTAGTAAGCATATGGAAATGTCAGACAAACATGACTCTCTCATATTCCTTACCAATATCATTACTTTTACCTGATGATCTTACAGTTCATCCTCCTGTTTGACATATTGGTACATCAATGACGCTTCATAGAAAGAATACTAACTGATTTAATAAGGGAGAATAAAGTCAGTCAAGTGCAGCACCCCAAAGTATACTATCCGATCATCCTTTATCTGTAGAGGTCCTCCCAAAATTCACAACAGCTCAAATCTAATTGGATGCTATTGGATGCTTCACTGACTCATCCTTATTTAATTAGTCCAAACCTTCCAGTAGCTGTGCCGGCATTGCATGTGTTCTGTAACATACTTTGCACTGTAAATCCATGAGCATAGATTTATTGACTTAAGCACAGCAGAAGCCTTCAACCTCACTTGTCAACAAAGAGCCTCTGATGCTGCCTATCTGATCACAAGATTTCCACAGCTGTATTCGTCTGTTTGCTTTTTGGTATAGCCACAGGCTGGCTCAGACCTCAATAGAAAATGTCTATAAGGAAGACTTGGGTTATTTACCTTAAATCTGAACTCCAAGTAGAAATAAAAGATACAAATAAATGGAACTCTGTATTCATTAATACATAATTAAATTTCTTTTAAATGCAAGCAGTGCAGGTACATAAATGTTACTTTGTATAAGCCTCTTGCAGTTTCTGTGTAGTAAAGCTCAGACTATGATACAGAGTAGCAGCACAAGGAGTTGTTCTCTGCAAATGCTGATACATACTGCCTAACTGTCCCTTCAGTTAAAGGGACTGTCCCTCATTTGGAACCAATTCCCTCTGTCCCTCTTATCGCCCCAGCTGTCCCTCTTTTTGGTCTCATGTACAGATATCTATGAAAAGGTTCCATTAACCTACCAAAGTGTTATTCTGCACTAAGGCCTGGTTCACACCTGGGCGTTTTACAGCGCGTTCCTACGCTCTGTAAAACGCTCAACATGTGAAAACCAATGATTGCCTATGGGCATGGTTCACACCTGGGCGTTTTACAGCGCGTAGGAATGCGCTGCAAAACGCCCTACGCCCAATGAAGTCCAGGAGCTTCTTTGGGGCGTATTTGTTGCGCGTATCCATTGGGTTACAGCCAGGTAGCCCTCGGAAACACGCGTTTGTCGCGCGTTTCTTTACCGCGAATCGCGGTAAAGACGTGCGGCACGTAATGTGCGACAAACGCGCATATTTGATACGCCTAGGTGTGAACTCAGCCTAAAACTCTCCTCTTATCTCTTAATTATCTTGTTTACTATTTTGAAAAGCCAGTATAAAGGAAAAGTAAAGGAAAAGTAAAGGTGGGAAACAACAATTCTGGGTTTAACCAATACATTTTTGGAATATAAATTCTTAATGATTTGCATTACTGGGGGCATGACAGGGGTGAGCCCATTGCCTAAATACATTGTGTTGGAAGGTGCCCATCCTTCTCATCTCGGAAAGTTGGGAGGTATGCTGATAGGAGAAGAGAGAGGAGTGACAGAGAGACCTTATCAGTCTGCTGTTCTCCTCCTCTGTCCAGTCACAGGCTGGGGGAGGGAGAAGACCTGTAAGTGTTACTGCAGCAGAGATAAATCAGGTTTCCTGCCCTGCCAGACAGGACTGTGCCATGTGTCTGAGCTCTGTAAATCTTGGGACTGGGTGGACAGAAACACAAATCTATTGACAGATAAAACAGATGCCATATATCTTAACTTCATATCTTGAAGTTCTACTTAGAGGTGTTAAAGAATTAAACCACCTAAAAGTTTCTCAGAGACACTATTGTTGAGATATCTGCTCTTGAGTTCCTGGGTCAGCAAAACTGCTGCAGCCATTATGAGGTATTGGTTGTATCTATTTCATATTATGATTATCCACAATACAAAAAAGATAAAAACAATCCAACAGGGAGACTGGTTTGTTACCGCAGAAACTGTGAGAACAAACAAAGGCAGATGATCAGAAATAGAGTCAGCAGTTATGGCTGGGAGCTCTCACTGTTAAAGGGACACTAAACTCAAATTAAATATTAAGTTAAATATTAAAAATGCATTCAAGTATTATTTGTGCATCATCTCTCGGCTGTAGATCCTCAAATCATCTCTGAATTGGTGCTGACACTGTCCTTCCTTCTGGAGGGTGGCTACTTTTGTTCCCCATGGTTCCTGTGTGTGTTGTAGCGTAGCCACCACTCTGAGCTCGTTCCTGTGATGGACTACAATCTCACGTTTAGTTTACTAATTTGTATTGAGAGTGTAGTCCATCCCAGGAGTGAGCTTGGAGAGGTGGCTACTTTACAACACACACAAGGACCATGGGGAACAAAAGTAGCCACCCTCCAGAAGGAAGGACAGTCTCAGCACCAATTCAGAGATGATTTGAGGATCTATAGCCGAGTGATACACAAATAAGATACATTTTTGTTAATAGTTTGGGTAGTTGAATGTATTTTTAAGATTTAACTCCTGAGTTTAGTGCCACTTTAAAGCATTCGAGACAATTACGAAACAAAAGGACACCTCAGAGTTCTCTTCAAATAGAGGTTCGGGTGACACCTCTGCTACCAAGGTCAATTTGTATCAATCTGCTACATACTAACAGGTTGTTCTTTTAACTATAGCCCTGAAGTAGGGGATGCAGATCCCAAAAACCTATACACTTTTCCTTCATTTAGCTCCTTTGGAATTAGGTGGGATTCTGAGAAGTGCTCTCATAACTCCTTATATTTACTTTTAAAGTTTTTTTGAGTGGAGAGGGATTAGAACATCTGTAAGGTTTTCTTAGCTGTCTGTGTCCCCATTAGGGAGATTTACCCTCTTTATTTGTCGTGGTGACCATTATCACTGGAAGTGATACCTGGAAGTGATCAATGTCAGGAATAGATGGGAAATCTTCCAATTGAGGGACTAGTTCTGGTGACCCTGCTAATCACCAGAGATTTCCCTCTTTGTTGTGATTTCCTCTTCATTCCTTTTGGGGCTATCAGACAGGAAGTGAAGATTAATCTCCCCAATGGGACACAGATGGCAAAAAAGCTGATACGGGTTGTAACCTTCCCGTACTGTATCCATAACTAAAAATAGTCAGTTCAGTTGAATTTCAACCTTTCCTGCTGAATCAGCCAAAATCCAGTGGCCCTGCTGGCATCACCCGACTTGACCAAATTAGATTTTTCAGTCAATGTTTGTGGAAGGAGCCAGGTGGCAAATTGTCAGCCAAACAGTGACTGCAGCCAATCATACAGCATATGGCCAGCGGTAGTTTCCAACTATTGTTAAAGCAGTATTAAACTTAAAAAATAAAAAATGTATCCAAATCAAACAAATATATAGATTGCCTAGCAAAGTATTTCTTTACATTTGTACCCAAACACTTACAGTCATCATGTTTCTCAACAGCTCCCAGTCTCTCAGCCCGGCTTCCCTGAACTTCCTGTTGAGTACAAGATCACCAGGGACAGAGCAGTTCCTTGTCCATCTACTGGCTTGGAAAAGGAACAAGGGAAGAAGAAGCAGAGAGTGTCTTGCCTTCTGCATGTATTTTTTTTGCAGACACACACATCTTACTAGCACACACAAGGCTGGCTCCGTAGGACCCTAAAAGGTAAAGGAACCACCCTAAAACAGGATATCAGGACCAGTGCTGAGGGCACCAGCTGATTCTGCAGGAAACTAATCAAGGAGCAGCATTCATTGTAAGTGATGTAATCAGCATTTGAAATAGCTTGAAAATATTTTGACTTTAATATCACTTGAATTGGAAGGTTCTTTGAGGTTTCTATTGAGAAAACAGAAAATGTAGCTGTTTGAGGTAGATATATAATTGCAATAGATGGGAAAGAAAGACGATCTATGAGATCTAAACACTTGCAATTATTAAATACCTATTTCGTGCAAAACAAAAGCCACTACGCACCTATGCAACATTTGCTGTATATACATGAACTGAATGTTTTGCCAAGAAGATCATTGTTAGGTAAAACAACGGATACAGTTAATATAACTAATATACCATAGCTTAGTGATGCTATTGTCCTGTATATTTAGCTTTCTCTAAAGTGCCTGTACTGTATATAGGTGGGAAGTCAGATACAATAACTGAAGGATCATTCGTTATCAATGTCAAAGCAAGGCCAACAGTTGTTCTTGGCACAGGGTCCCTCAGTAAAACCTTGTCCATGAAGTTTTCAGCACTTGTTATTTATATTTCTTATTTATGTATTTGAAAAATCTTCCCCCTAATCATAATGTAACGGTAGCGTGACTTTATGTCATGTCGTTTTTACATCAGTCACAGTATGTCATTTGCTTTCAGCAATTCCAAATCAGTTTGTGCCTTTTTTTTTTTGTAACAAGAATAGCAAGCCTTACTGTCTACATATCTGTCACCAATACTACTGAATCAATGTTAGTTCATCAGTATACCCGATGGGACAGATATGTATTAATACATAACAGAACATACATAACATACATAACAGAGGCGTCCCGAGGCCTAGTGTCACCCGGAGCAGTTACCGGGTGACACCGCACCGTTGCATCACAGCACGCGCGCGTGCGCGATGACGTCATCACTCGTGCGCTTCGATCTTATTGATAACTGCCGGCGTCCATCACCAAGATGGAAAGTCACCGGGCGGTATAAGGTATGCCGCCGGGTCCCCTCCTCTCTCCCGAAACTGTCGGGCGCCCGGTCCATGACCGAGTGCCCGACTTTTCAGAGGGGGGTGTTGTGGAAATTTTATTAGGATGTGTTTTTAGTGTATTGTAATGTTTTGTCATTAGTCTCTCAGTGTCTAGGTAAATAGACACTGGGGGGTTAAAGCCATTGGAGTAGATATCTTATGCGCGGCGGAGCAGTGTCTTCTTGGCGAATGTATGGACGCCGGCTGGGGCCCCCGTGCAATGCATGGATTTATTGGCTTGCGTGGATACATTTGTTTGGAACACAGTATATGAAAGGAACGTGCGTTTATTTCCCTGGTGAGTCTGATCAACCCGCTAGAGATAATGACGTTGCCTGTAATTACGCACGCATGAGAATCATAGTAACGTTATGTGGCATTGATCACTGAGCAATGCTGGATAAAGTCACTCCGGTGGTGATAGATTATTCTACTACATGTGATTGTTCTACTAAGGTGTTTTGTAGACTGGCTATGTATTGAGGAAGTGCTTGTTAACATCACTTCCTGGTTTGCTGGTTGTTGAAATCATCTGTTGGTTTTTCCATCACTTCCTGTCTCGCTGTTTGAGACACCCCTTCCTGTCTGACATCACTTTCTGTCTCGCTGTTTGAGACACCCATTCCTGTCTGACATCACTTCCTGTTGGGCAGGTATAAAACAATAAACATACCTTTGCTCAGGGCTCTAAGCATGGGATTATCAAGCAAGCAGCATCTGTCTCCTGACTCTACATGACTCTATAGAAGGGGATACTTCCTGTCCTTGCACAAAAGAGCGTAGTACAACGGGGGAAATTCTTTGCGTTTGGCGCAGCTTAATGCGACATGGATTTGTGCGTTGAACCAAGCGAATTTCCATAACAGGGGTGACACCAAAATGACTGTCAGGCATTTTGGTGTCACCCCTTCAACGGTGTCACCTGGGTACGGGCCGCACCACCTGCACCCCCCTTGTGACGCCACTGCTTACAGTATACTGTATTTGCAGACTCAGCTTGTATGCATCACTTTTCATATAACAACAGGGTTGCCTTAAAGGCTAAGGTTACCTTTCTGACCATGTTTCATATTACACCCATATTAAGTGTGTAAAACCCTTCCCATCCATGTTACTGAACCTCAGCACGGGAGAAACAGTTTGCAGAAGCTGGAGCCATTGTACCTGCAATCTACAATGCATTACTGGCTTCAATGCAAAAAAAATAATAAAAGCACATTGTTTGCAAAAGGTGGAATTCCCCCTTAAAATAGAGCTAGAGGAATTTCTAATAACTAATTTTATGATCCAGGGATTTGAGCTGACTACCCTTGTGGGGTCATGAAGGAAATACTCCCCCCCACCCCCATGTGGCAATGTTGGTCACAGTTGTACAAGAAGATTCGTCTTGCCACCTCTTCACTAAATCTGTGGAAGTTATAGCGGATGAACCTCATGAACCTGTCATTTTACCTAGTTAACTATGCAACCGCATAACTATGTAGTTCATCATCAGTCAAGTAGAAAGATTCCTTACAGCATGTATTTGTTCTTGTAAGCTTTTTAACAGATGCTTGAAGCAATTGCTACAGTGTACCTAATGGCAGAATGTCTTATCACCTTCCTCTTGCCTGCAATCAACAGAAAAACTCCTGTTTCTGGAGATATGGATCTACTGCTATGAACTGCAATAATTTTCCAACCTGCTCTTTCGATCAACTGATCGAGGGATGCCGGGTGGAAGGGTGCCGACAGCAGCACCCACACAGCGAATTTCGTCTGGTTTGTCAAGAACCGGACAAAACTCGCTGCATGTATAGCGTACTATAGCAGGTAAAAAGAAGAAGGGTGGCCCTGTTACCACTATTCAATTTCAAAGACAGTTCTGCCCTTACGGCCAGTCTAATTAGTTACTTTGATACAATCAATGTAAAAAAACTCTGAGTTTACTAGTTTTCAAGCAAACATTAACTGTATAGCTACTGCATTTGCATGATTTTATAAAATCTGTATTCAGAGCCCCAAACTGAGTCCCTATGCAAGCATTTCATATATCTACATGAAAGATCTGATGGGGACAGCAATGGGCATGAGAAGGTAACCAACACAGTCTGGCTAGCAGGTGAAAGTAATAGTCCTGACAAAGAGAAAAGGAAGGCAGCATAGGGTAAGGCCGAGAAGGGCCTATCGAGAAAGAAAGCAAGGAAGAAAAGAGAAATAGGCATTGAAGAAGGAGAGGGATAGTAAAAGAGGGGGCCTAATCTGATCCTGGGAGATTACATGCCGCAAGGTCCGGTAGAGAAATCAGTGAACCGGGGTTCTAAGGCGAGACTTGGCGAGTTATAAAAAGGAGCGAAGCTCCTGTGCGGTCGAGAAATGTAGCCACACACTCTATTGGGTCATAAATTTATAAAAAGTATCAGTATCGGTGGCCATGAGTTCCTCCATCCTCATGATGTCATTAACATGACTAACCCAGAGCGAGAGGGGAGGGGTCATCACTTGCTTCCAGAAGAGGGGAATAGCTTGCCGACCCACGGACAATATATGTTTAAATAGGCTAATCCTTTGAGAGGTCCGCGAGCCAGGTAGGAGGAACAGCAAGGCAATTTCAGGAGAAGGGTGTAACGTGCCCCCATATAGATGGTTATAAACCGCAAAATGTATTTTGCATTTAAACCTTTAATACAGGAAACGTTTATAATGCCCTGTACTGCGTAAATGCTTGGAAGCGTCCTGTGTGTAACTGACTAATCCAGATGGTCCCATCTTTGCTAGGAGAGAGTGATGGGTGTGCTCCTTCTCTGCAGCCTGTATAAACTGATCTCCCTGCTCTTTAAAATGAGCTGGAGAAAGCTGCTACTCTCACTATTTGCTGCCTGTAAGTGGTAATAAATATTTATATATACTATTTCATGATTACCTGGTTAGAATTAATTTTAAAAATACTGAATCTAATAAAGGAACTGTATATAAATATACAGAAATGAATATAAAAATCGACTATTGCATGTGCTACTGATGGCATCACCATGCTCCGAATCACGATGTCAATAAAATAAAATAAGTGAAGTACATAAGGTGCTACAAGCTCTGTAAATGTGGACTGAGAATTGTATGTGCATATTTTGCTTTATAAAAGACATAGCTATCTTTTTTTAGATATAAAAAGTCAAAGGTATCAATGACAGTGTGGGCAGTCCATCTGCTCAGAAAATCGTTAGGCCCCTTTCACATGGGTGGTCCTATTCGGGTCTACTTGTCAGTTTTTTTAAGTGGACCCAATTGGATGCCCAATGCTAGTCTATGGGCAGCCGGGTGAAAAAGGACAGGCGTCTTTTTACAGCCGCTTATCCCTGACTCCAGCCAGGTTCAGAAGAACAAATGAATCAGAGATCTGTTTCACCGGACCTCATTGTGCCGGATCGGGGGTAATCTGATGTAAACGGACTAGGGATGCATCAGTAATGATACTAGTATCAGTATCGGTGCCGATACCAGGTATTTGGGTGAGTACTCGTTCTCGCCCAAATGCTCCGATACCTTCCCAGATACCGTAACTTCCGGTCAGAGGAAGATTTCCTCTGACCTACAGTGCATTATTGGAACACGGAGCCGGCTTCCCGGGCAATCAGGAAGCCGGATGGCGAGTAATGATTCACCGCCTGGCTTCCTGATTGGCCAGGAAGCCAGCTTCATGCTGATTGGCTGGGAAGCTGGTTTCCTGGCCAATCAACATGGAGCCGGCTTCCCGGGCAATCACGAAGCCGGGCGGAATGTCATTACCCGGCCGCCCGGCTTCCTGATTGCCCGGTAAGCCGACTACATGCCAACGGAAGCACTGGTATCGGTACTCGTACCAAAAGCAAAATATTGGTACTCGTAGTCAATACCAAAAAAACGGTATCGGTGCATCCCTAAAACAGACACATGTCTGACTCCCCATAGACCAACATAAGGGTTAAGCAGTTTTAGTTCTTTCCTCCATGGCAAGATGCAGGAAAAAACTGGACGGGCACGAATGTCACAGAGTTGACAACTAACCCATACATGCATGGATCCCCTCCTGAACAGCCCATGTGAAAGAGGCCTAACAGTGTTCAGAGAAACTTTCTCACACTATATTTTACTGAGCACTTCTAACACATTGTAGTTTCTGAGTGATTGCCATAGCAGCCTTTGTGGAGAGAAAAGCCCTATATGCCCTTGTATTAGGACAGTTTTCTCCATAACAGCAATTCATTTACATAATGTTCTGTATATGCATTATTACAAAAAGCAGAGCCGCAACATTTTATAGCGGACATATTGTTATGAAAACTACATGAACAAGTAGCTATGTATCCACTTCTGAAGAACAGTAAATTGATTAGACTTGATGTGTGAATGAAGGGGCCATATGGCAATTCTGGATAATGCCAGGATGACCTGTTGGATTGAAATCATCTTGGGATCAGTATGCACTGATGTAGGATGTCTTTCTTCAAAGCACCATTTAACGGGTTAAAGACAGTACTGGTTCAAAAACATTCATGCTCCACTACACTTAGCGAACTTTGATCACATACACATAGTGAGCTGGCAAGCATTATATTTTAATTACAGACTAGCTATGCTTCTCTCTGTCTTCACCCTATAGTTAGGAGCATAAGCAATATTTGCATACATACTTCCACCCCATTCTCTCCATCAGTCAAATCTATGAGGATTATCCATTATACCAAAAACCTCTCATCTTGCACAAACCAAACACACTGGTAATGTGACCTTTCCTGTATGCTGACAGCTATCTCAGACTAGCCAATTCCTAGTTACAGAATTATTATGAAGAAAGGATTGCTATACGCTCGTATTGAGTTATTCAGTACCTTGTTTCTAAGTTTAATAAGATTTTAATAATTTATATTATAATAAGCAGCAAAAAGAAATGTTCACATAAGTTAATAGGATTGTTTAAGTCCTCAAGTCTGAGCTATGATTGTTTATGCTAAAGAAATGAACTTGTGCATTACATATGATATGTCTCAGTGATATATTATAATAGCACCTTTTTTTCATTTGAAATTCCTTTTAAAAATGGGAGTAATTTGATATTGATCAATAGATTTGTGCTTAGAACTTTTATATACTGACTAAATCTAACAGAGAATTTACTAGCATATTACTTGCTACTGAACTAATAAGTCATTGACCAAAGGTAGAATTGTGGCTTCACTCCTGGACAGTATTGGTTCAAAAACATTCATGCTCCACTACACTTAGCGAACTTAAGAAAAGCAGTGGTCATATACACACAAAAGATTTTCAGAGAAATTGATTTGAGCATTATGATATGTGCTTGAAGGCAACACTAGGTGCATCTACTTGGGCAAAATTTACTGTTATTACAGCTTAAAGTGACATTAAAGTCACCCCCCCCCCCCCCAACCTTGCTGCTTTAAGGACTTACCTTAAGTGATTTATCGTTTTCAGCAGTCCCTCCTGCGCTGGTGCCGGTCTCTGTTCCAGCGCAGACTACTGTCTCTTCCTCTCTAATCGAGTTTGTTTTCCAGCGTGCAGGCTTACAGCTGCATGCATTGACTTACACCACGGATGTCCAAACTGCAGCCCTCCAGCTGTGGTGGAACTACGAATCCCATGAGGCTTTGCAAGATTCTCACAACCACAGACATGACTCACGGAGAGAGATGCTTCATGGGATTTGTAGTTCCACCACAGCTGGAGGGCCGCAGTTTGGACATCCCTGTCCTACACGGACGCTCAAGAAGCTGGATTCTACAGCCGGGAGCGAGTGGTGGAGACACAGGTATATTTTTTGGTTATTTGGTAACTTTGTTTTTTTACATTTTTTTGCATGTACTGCTTGCTAGCAGTAGATATATGTAAAAAAAAAAAGACTTTAATGTCACTTTAAAGTGATATTAAAGTGAAAAGGTTTTTAAGCTATTTCAAATGCTGATTTAATTACTTACAAGGGATGCTGCTCCTTGATGTTTAAAAGTAGGGATGCACCGATACCGATTCTAGTATCAATATCGGTGCTGATACCGAGTATTTGGGAGAGTACTCGTACTCGCCCAAATGCTCCAATGCTTAGCCCGATACTTCCTGTATGAGGAAGCCATTACACGCTGCCCAGTTTCCTGATTGGCTGGGAAGCTGGCTTCATGCTCCCTCGTCATCTCATGACGAGGGAGCATGGAGCCGGCATACCGACCAATCAGAAAGCAGGGCGTCACGGCTTCCTGATTGGACGGCCAGACGGCTCCGGCTGGGTACCAGAGGAAGGCCGCATTCTGGCTGGAGAGGCCCCGGGGTGACAGGCTGGACATACCAAGGTAGGGGGGACAGACTTTCTTGTTAACCGGGAAGCCGGGTGGCGAGTCTTTACACGCTGCCCGGCTTCCCTGCTAATCAGTAAGCCAAGTGGCGAGTCATTACACGCCACCTGGCTTCCTGAATGGAAAAAAGTATCGGTACTCGTACTCGGTACCAAAATACCGGTATCGGTGCATCCCTATTTAAAAGTTTTAGCTTCCTGAAGAATCAGCTTGTCTCCTGAGCACTGGTCCAGATAACCTGTGTTAGGGTGGCTCCTTTCCCTTTGCGGTATCTTATGGATCCACCCTTGTGTATGCTAGGAAGCTGCGTGTGTCTCCACAAACACAGGAAGCCAAGCCCCGCCCCTCCTTCCTTCTTCCTTCTCCAAGCTAGAAGATGGACAGCTGCTGGAGACTGTGCTGCCCCATGTGATCTTATACTGGACATGAAGTTCAGGGAAACTGAGCTGAGAGAGTTGGAACCAGCTGTTTGGAAACATGGCGACTGTTCTTGCTTGGGCAAAAATGTATAGAAATACTTTGCACAGATCATTTCTGTGTGCTATAATGAGCTTTTCTGAAGCTTGGAAGCACTTGCTTGGGCTCTGGTTTACTCCTACATGATCACCATGTCACAAATGATGCTTAAATCAGAGTTTAATATTGATCTGATCATGTATGTTGAGGTGTGAAGGAAATTAACTCTACTCCTGTAAGATAACAATCTAGACAATCAGCATGTGTAATATTTTCTATTTAAAAGGCTTTTACTTTAAACTAGGACGTATTTCTCATTTTCGCCTGAGGAGTAAGAACTTCATCTGCGTGTTTAAGGAGGAACTCCAGTAATCTAAAAAAATAACCCTTGAGGGGGGCTACAGCTGCACTTCAAGGGTTATTCACTCGTGTTTAGCTAGGGCTCAAATATAATAAATATGCTCACCTGATCCTCGTTTCCACCTGGCTGGTAGACCGGTCCCTACAGCCTCTTCTCTCCCAGGCTCCAGCGATCTAATTCATGCTGACGTCATCACGTCTAATACAGTCCATTCACCTGCATTAGACGTGAGGATGCTGAGAGACATACCATAGCTGGAGCAGAGTGTG
>NW_017307314.1:19817-32949 GCF_000935625.1 Nanorana parkeri
GGGGTTATGTCGCCTTGCCCATTCTGAGTGGTTCCTCTAAACCCCTATATCGGTGATCTACTGGGCTCCCAATTTCTAGTGCTAGTGTGCATCAGCACTGAAATGTTATTTCCAAGTGGAATGATCATGTAGGGAGAATGTATAATTTCTTTTCTTTCACTTGAGAACTAATAACATTTCATATTTTTGTATTTCTTTTTTATCAGGCAAACTTGAAACATTGCATACATTTCATATTACCACTTGCAGAAGTAACAAATTATTGTCACTAGAACAAAAAGTGGGAGAACATTGTTCTAACTAAGCTCCAGATAGCAGAAAAAAACAACAGGGGTTTTAACCCTTCCTCATGCGATCCAAAAAAAAACAGCAGGGTGGAGGGAAAACAAAACCAGCAAATTACTTAAATGTGATGCCTGATCCATCCATCCCTTATCACAAGGTTTTGGATTTTTTTTTAAATGTTTTGTGACCCTGTGATTCTCCTGTGGTGAGGAAATAACACAACTCTACACTTCTTTCAGGAAATTTAGTTTTCTGGGAGAGAAGGAAATTACGTCAAATAACCTTATTTCCATAAAGTAAGATAACATTGGCTTAAGCAGGACAAAGAGGATAATATTAACTAATGTATGCTCTGACAGATCTCTCTTGTGACATTAATATTGGGGAGTAAGATTTGTGTGCTGGAGTGCAGATCTCGAATGTGACATGTTTGGATGTGATTTGTGTGCAATGGAGTCCATTTACTGGTAGCAAGGGTAAGTAAGATGAGTCTACTGTAGAGCAGGTCTCACTGGTGACACAGGCACTGGGGAGAGAGATGTATCTACTGGAGTGCAGATCTCACTGGTGACATGGGTAGTGGGGAGTGAAATGTGGGTGCAAGAGAGCAGATCTCACTTTTGACATGGGTACTAGGGAGTGAGATGTGGCTACGAGAGAACAGATGTCACTGGTGACATGGGTACTGGGGAGAGAGATGTATCTACTGGAGTGCAGATCTCACTTGTGACATGGGAACTGGGGAGTGAAGTGTGTCTACTGAGGAGCAGATCTCACTGGTGACATGGGTACTGTGGAATGAGATGTGGCTAAGAGAGAGCAGATGTCACTGGTGACATGGGTACTGGGGAGTGAGCTGTGTACACTGGAGAACAGATCTCACTGGTAAAATAAATAGTAGGAAGTTAGATGTGTACACTGGAGAGCAGATCTCACTGGTGACATGGGTACTGGGGAGTGAAATGTGTCTACTGGAGAGCAGATCTCACTGGTGACATGGGTACTGGGGAGTGAGCTGTGTACACTGGAGAGCAGATCTCACTGGTGACACGGGTACGGGGGAGTGAGCTGTGTACACTGGAGAGCAGATCTCACTGGTGACATGGGTACTGGGGAGTGAGATGTGTTTACAAGAGAGCAGATCTCACTGCTGACATGGGTACTGGGGAGTGAGATGTGGCTATAAGAGAGCAGATCTCACTGCTGACATGGGTACTCGTGGGTGAGCTGTGTACACTGGAGAGCAGATCTCACTGGTAACATAAATAGTAGGAATTTAGACGTGTGTACTGGAGTGCAGATCTCACTGTTGACATATGACATAGGTACTGGGGAGTGAGCTGTGTATTTTTTGTGGGGGGTACATCTCACATCTTTATATGTGCACTTTACCTCCTGGGTGTCCAGGAAATTACCTATTTCAAATTTAAAGATTGTTGATCTAAAATTCTGACCAGGATTGTTCCTCTAGTTTAAATTTCCCAAGCGAATGTCTATATTAATCACCTGGATGGTTGATTACAGCATGTTCTAGCCATAAGATTTTTACTTATAACAAATGCTACAGGGTGTGGTGACAGGTTCTAAAATATAGTACGAGAATGAAAACATAGATTTCAGCACTGCACAGCATTACTTGTTTTGTGAAAACAATTGCATGTGTATTGCTCTTACTCAAATCACATTCAAGTTTAACTGGTCAATTAAAAACTGTTTTATGAAATGGAGTTCTGTTTTACAACCTGTGACCCAGATCTATAATCTGATAATACTACAGTAGAATTTGTCTGCATGTCACAGTTTATAGAAAAACATACTTAATATATGTATAATGACCATTGAAGTGACACTAAACTGAGGACTTAAATCTTACAAATGCACTCAAGTACCCCTAACTATTAACAAAACTGTAGCTTATTTGTGCATCACTCAGCTGTAGATCCCCAAATAATCTCTGAATTGGTGCTGACACTGTACTTCCTTCTGGAGGGGGGCTACTTTTGATCTCCATGGTCCCTGTGTGTAGTAATGTAGTCAGGGCTCCCATCTCGCTTTTGTGATGGCAGGGGTGGTGTCACCTGGTACAGCTGCCGGTTGATACCCACTGGGATGACAGCACGTATGCACGTGACATCATTGCGCACGCGTGTGACGTCATCCTGCATGTGCGTAATGACTTCATGTGCTCCTACCTGCCGGTGGCCATCTTGGTAATGGATGCTAGCAAAGAGAGGAGGGGACGTTCACCTGGTGGGATAAGGTATGCCGTCAGGTCCTCTCCTTTGTTGTGCAACTGTTGGGCCTGACAGTGCCCAACTTTTCAGACGCAGTGACACCAAAATGATTGTCAGTCATTTTGGTGTCACCCCCTCTGACGCTGTCACCTGGTGCAGGCTGCACCTCCGCACCCCCCTTATTACGCCACTGTATGATGAACTACAATCTTGCTACAAATTAGTAAACTAAACGTGAGATTATAGTCCATCAAAGAAGCTACCTTACAACACACACAGGGCCTATGGGGAACAAAAGTAGCCCCCCTCCAGAAGGAAGGACAGTGTCAGCACCAATTCAGAGATGATTTGAGGATCTGCAATCGAGTGATACACAAATTAAATCCTGAGTTTAGTGTCACTTTAAGTATGAGAGAGTAATGCCCCCCAAAATTGTTCCTTGTTTAAGGACTCTATAAACAATAGATATGGCCACTATGCATGGAGTTGTGATAGGCCCAGCTCCCTTTTTTTACATCCTGTGGCAAAAGTCTCTCACCTGCGCAGTACATCGTCACTAACTTCTATGCGGCTGTTTCCCAGCTGGAGACGGACATAGACAAGCCCTATAGTAATCAATGTGGATATTTTTACTACAGTTCACCTCTCTTCTCTGACTGCGTTACCTGTTGTAAAATAAATGTTGCAGGGACGGTCCCACTTGCACTATATTGTATGTTGCGATATATTATAGCAATTTGCACCAATTTAATACATTCTGAGCAAGTTGTGCAATGTTATACATCAAATTCACCTGTGCTGCGGTAAATGATAAATTCCCCCCATCTTTTCTGCATCTCAACAAGACGCCAGATTCAAACCTGTACAGGAGAAGGACAGATTGTGAGCTTTGTGAAGTTGGCACCCCATGTTTGTAGAACCTGAATAAAAATATACCATTAGTTTGTGCTGATTTGTGTCGCAAAAATGAGCGTTTGTGCCGGTTCGGTTTTGAGACATTAAACATTCAATTCAATTCACACCCCGCCCACTTTGCACCCCATGTTGCTGAATTTTAAAAACAAACACACCATTCGTTTGTGCTGATTTGTGCCGCAAAAATAAACGTTTGTGCCGCTCTTTTAGAAGATATTGTGTGTTATAGTTGCTGAGACCCCTGCCACTTTGCTCCCCATGTTACTAAATTTTAAAAACAAACACGCCATTCGTTTGTGCTGCGTTTGTGCCGCAAAAAAACCCAAAACATTTGTGCCGCTTTGGTTTAGGCCTGGTTCACACCTGTGCGTATTGCATAAGCGCGTCACACGCGCGATATTGTGTGTTATAGTTGCTTAAACCCCGCCCACTTTGCACCCCATGTTAATAAATTGGAAAAACAAACACACCATTTGATTCTGACTGGTTGCTGTAGCCTGTAGGAGTAAACTGCTTGAGACTGTTCATCCTCCAGAAGCTTTGACAAAATAAAACTGAGCGCGTTGACTTCACCTATCACGTTAAAGGAAACCTGTCATAAGTGAAGTAAGGGGGTTGCCATCTCTGACCTCCGTTGAAAATATCAGTTCCCTGCCTGTCATTTTGATGTTTCGGCTTCATTACCTTTTAAACCACTAACCCAGAACAAGTACAGAGATATGAAACTCTGACTTTTCCCCAACTTTCATTTACTGCACACTTGTAGCTTTGAAGAATGAATGCCAGACGCAGTCAACTGACTAGATTTTTGTCTACACTGTGGAGGACAGTTCACTTAAAGTGATATTAAAGTTAAAAGGTTTATAAACTATTTTAAATGCTGGTGAAACTACTTACAATGAATACAGCGTCTTTATGTTTAAAAGTGTTAGTTTCCAGCAGAATCAGCTGGTCCCCTGAGCACTGGCACTGATGTCCTCTTTTAGGGTGTCTTCACAGTCACAGCAAGGCAAGCCACCCCCTGCTCCCCGCTCCTTACTTCTCCCTCCTTCAAGCTAGTAGATGGACAGTTCCTGGAGACTGATCTGTCCCTTGTGATCTTGTACTGGACAGGAAGTTTAGGGAAGCTGAGCTGAGAGAGTTGGAGCCAGCTGTTCGCACATAGCTTCTCCATTCTGGCTTTATGTTTGTAAAAAAAATAATGACACGATGTAGTATGCCATGTATTGTTGTTCATCTGAGGTTGTTTTTACCTAATTGTAAGACCTGCTAAGGACCAGATAATTTTTTTATGTCCCGATAGTTAAAACCATAGAATTCAAAGAGAGTGTATTTTCTTTTTCTGTACTTCAATGGGAACACCTAAAAAACGTCTGGAAATGCAGGCAGAAAAGAGCAAAAACAAAACACATCAAAATCAGCGAAAAAGGCTTATACTTAACTGTGAACAGGGATTATGTCACAGTGACAATGGTTTCATCAGATGGGTGGGGAGGTGCGCTACGTAAAAATACAGACATGCTGCACTTTTCCGCAGCGTACCAGATGACGCTGCAGGTAAATGTACAGTAGCACACTGCACCAAACTGCTGTGCAGGAACCTGAATGGAGTGTACTCATTAATGAATGAATGCACTTGAATAATTGCATTGCACTGCTTCCTTCACACAACACACTATTGGCGTGCAGCAGTGCTTGCTGCTAGTGTAATATAACATTTGCAGTGTAGTCCAGGAGCCCCAGTATTTGACAAATGATGGTGCAATGTAGAGAAATTGAGCTTCTTTTGTGATATACCTGTAGGCCAACAGTGGCTTCCGCAAAACCTGGCCAAATAGTAGCTCTGTGAGTGATCTATGCCTTCCTGCATATAAGCTGGGAAGGATGGTACAGTGAGTGAGACCCTATCATCATAAGAATGAGTATGGAGCTGCTGTATTGCTCATTCACAATGGATGGTAGGTTAGGTGCACACATCATCATAGGAATAATCGTGGAGCTGCTTTATTGCTTGTTCACAATGGATGGTAGGTCACGTGCACACATCATTATAGGAGTGAGTGTGGAGCTGCTGTATTGCTCGTTCACAATGGATGGTACATTGAGTGAGCTCCCATCACCATAGGAATGAGCGTGGAGCTACTGTATTGCTCGTTCACAATGGATGATAGGTTAGGTGCACACATCATCATAGGAATGAGCGTGGACTATTGCTGAAATCTGCACATGCGTAGTGCGCTCTCCCTGTTGCATCAGCGCTGAGCTGGAGGCGGGAGAGCACACTGCGCATGTGCGGATTTTAAACGAGCAATACAGCAGCTCCACCCTCATTTCTATGATGATGTGTGCACTTAACCTGCCATCCGTTGTGAACAAGGAATACCGCAGCTCCACCCTCATTCCTATGATGATGTGTGCACTTAACCTGCCATCCGTTGTGAACAAGGAATACCGCAGCTCCACCCTCATTCCTATGATGATGTGTGCACTTAACCTGCCATCCGTTGTGAACAAGGAATACCGCAGCTCCACCCTCATTCCTATGATGATGTGTGCACTTAACCTGCCATCCGTTGTGAACAAGGAATACAGCAGCTCCACCCTCATTCCTATGATGATGTGTGCACTTAACCTGCCATCCGTTGTGAACAAGGAATACAGCAGCTCCACCCTCATTCCTATGATGATGTGTGCACTTAACCTGCCATCCGTTGTGAACAAGGAATACAGCAGCTCCACCCTCATTCCTATGATGATAGGAGCACACTTAACATACCATCTGTCCTACCTTATATGCAGATGGGCATAGATCACTTAGTGCTATATTTTTGTCCAGGCTTTGCAGAAGCCTCAGTTGGCCTACAGGTATGTCATTTAAGCAGAAGTCCAGGAATGATCCTTTTTTGGAAGCTGGCCTTAATATAAATATCTATAACTGATGCATGGAGGGTCTCTGGGGATGCCGAAATTCAGTGTAGTAGTCTCGCTTCATACAGTGGTAGCTGTGATCTCCCGTCATCGGCTTCTCACCTGCTGAGATCAGGGAGTCACACGCTGGTCACCGCTGCCATTCAGAAAATGCCTTGTTTTTTTCCAGTCATTCTCTGATTGGATGAGGCGAGATTGTTACATCATGAAGATCACGGCTAGCGCTGTATATAGCGCAGACTATTTTAGAGATTTTTGTTATCCCGAGTGGCCCTGTGGAGCTCAGTTATGGATACTTACATTGAACCAAGCTGACCAATTATTATTATTATACAGGATTCATATAAATCCAACAGTTTGCACAGCGCTTTACAGAATGGAGAGACCAATATAAGTACTCAATAAAAGTTTATTCCTGGAGTTCCCCTTTAAAGTAAATTATCTACACTGTACCATAGTTTGTACACTACTAGGGCCCATAGGCTCCAGTGTAAATGTTATTATAAAGGTGTAGTAACCCTTTAAAGTTTTTTTTGTGCAAGGCGGAGGTTCAGCTTTCCAGCTATGACAACACACAGCACACCACCCACCAGACTCAGGCTGACTGAGGTTTCAAAACAAGTGGGCGTGCTCTGCGCTAACCACGCCCCTTTGAATGTTGCCGCAAACCCCCTTCACACGAAGGGGGCGTGCCGCCTCCTGCGCGCCCGCCCTATGCAAAATTCGCCGAACCAATAAGACGCCGTGAATCATGGCCACTCTCCTCCGTGCCGGCAGCCGGAGGGGGTTACCATGACACTGACGTTGTGTGCGGGCGGGCAGTGCGCAAACGCAGTGGGAGTTTTGTCAAGATGGCGGCGGGGCCAGTGAGGAGGCAGAGCTGGGAGATGCTGTGAAGCAGCCAGAGAGGCAGAGCACGGCCACACAGACAAGACAGCCGCCACCGGAGAGGGAGGGCCGACACAACGGAACATTCGGGGACACGGAGTGAGAGGCGCTCAGCACACGCCGCCACACCCGGGGAGGCCGCCGGACAGTGCGGGACACATGAGCCCGAGCAGTCCCCGGGATCCACCGGCGGCGGAGGAAGATACAGCCGGGAGCCCCTGAGGGCCGGGAGCGGGGCCACTGACGGCCCGGGCTCAGGATGAAGTTCGCAGAGCATTTGTCCGCTCACATCACCCCGGAGTGGAGGAAGCAGTACATCCAATATGAGGTGAGAGCCGCAATGACAGTCCGCCGGGAACATCAGTGACACATCAAGCTGTTCCCCCTTAGTAGTTGATTGGCCCTCACCCTTCCTTCTATAGGAAAGGCACAATAAGCCACCTGGATGCTGTCATCCATTTTTTAGAGTGTAAGCATTTTGGGCAAAGTTCTCATTCTCAGCCTTTCCTTTATATTGAATTATATCGTAAGTGTTACGGTCATCCTCGCCTTTTCATAATACTGCCAAACATGATGGCACCGGGTAAATCAATATTCCTCATTCATGTGTAGTTTGTGAAGGTTGTCGCTTTGGGGTGTCAATGTGAAGCCATCACCTGTAGTGAGCGTTTAGATCACCATCGTTTGATGGTTGCTACAGGCAACTGGCTCATTGCTGCGATGTTTAGCTCGCTTGGCTTACTTGTCAGTTGCAATAGGCAACCGCTTCACTCTTGCTCCATGTAGCTCGCTGGTGTCATTTGAAAAATGCTGTGGGTAAACGCTTAATTCTGGCTGCATTCAGATCACTTGCCTTGTTTGATGCTTGCTATAGACAATCAATTCACTCTTGCACCAATCAGATTGCTTTGCGGACTTGTTGGTTGCTATAGGCAACCACTTCACTCTTGCTCCCATGTAGATCCCTGGTGTAATTTGAAGAATGCAAGGGGGTGAACGTTTAATTCTGGCTGCAAGCAGATCACTTACCTTGTTTGATGCTTGCTGTAGGCAATCACTTCACTCTTGCACCAGTCAGATTGCTTTGCGCACTTGTTGGTTGCTATAGGCAACTGTTTCACTCTTGTGATATGTAGGTCACTGGCCCTATTTCAAGTCTACTAAGAGTATACACTTTATTCTTCATTCTGATCACTGATCTTGTTGGTTGCTCTAGGCAACTGCTTCCCTCTTGCACTATGTGGATCGCAGATCTCCTTTGAAAGCTGCTGTAGGTAAACCCTTCATTCTTGCTCCATTCTATTGACTGGTCTCGTTTCTTGGTTGCTATGGGTAATAGTTTTACCCTTGCTCCAGTTTTTTGTTTTGGATCAGGTTAATTGTAAAGAGAGAACCTGGAGTTACAGCAGCAGTGCTGGGACTTGTAGTTCCACGCTAGTTGAACGATCAGGTGACATGAGTTTATTCTGGACCCTTACATGTTATTCGGTGCTGATTGGTAGATGCTGGAGCATTACTGGTGACTATAGGCACTACTCAGGCTTCTTTCTTTGTGAAAGGTGCACTTGTAAAATAAAAGTGGGAATCCTTTTACTTGGGGGCAGGAGCCCCATATTTCATCGGCTGCTTTCATATCTTTTGGAGTTCCATTTAAATTTGACACATGTCAGATACTAGGCTGACTTCACAAAGCTAACCCACCATTAAGGGGTCCGATTGCTCCAAAAGGTGACAATTATTTTTAACTGAGTCGTTCCAATGAGATTTAAAAATCAGTCACATGACTAAAATAAAGATCTCCTGTTACATTAAAGCTTTGTGAATTGAGCCCAACGTGTTTACTCATCCATCCACAGACCTACATACCCTATGTTGCTTCTTGGATTTGTACGGGGTGTATGTTTATGCAGTGAAGTATAATCACTCCTCTCCGCCCTCAGCACAATGTGTCTCAGTCCTGTCCTCGTGGCACACCTGCTTTCCGTAAATTATTAGCAATTATGGTTGTATTTGTCTCCAGTCTTTCCCTCAGCACATTTTCCAGCTCTCTGTCTTCGATGCTAGACCTAGAAACGTGAAATAGTTCACTTACCGATTTTCACAACTTCAGTGTCACTTGCTTGAAAATAGCCCTTAGTAGAGCTGTAATGTAATTACACACTTTGAGAAGGACATGTAGAGATTAGTAACAATCCGATTATCAAAGAGCCTAATCGGCCAATGTAGACACAGAGGGAGAAGAGATGTGTGACAGCTTGAACCTTCTGATAGGAACATTTGCTTTGTGTTGGTTTAGCTGAATCAGCAACACCTAGGAATAAAGAGTACATGAGATGGTTTGAATGGTGAGGCCCTTACATGTGGGTGTCTGTTATCGGACAGGTGAAATATACATTTAATGCTAGGCCTGTATAAGGTGTAGGGGGGCAATGACCGACCTCAAAAACAAAATATCTGGCCAGTTGATTCTGTTCCTGAGTTCAAACAACAGGTCTGCCGAAGTTCAATTCATGATCTGGCAGTAACTGGCTATGGCAGACACCTGTCATCTAATTTCTTGTGTGTGTATATGTATACATATATATATTGAATGATTTATGTTTGGGAAGAAAGTTGCTTACATCTAGAATATGACTGAAGGGTCAGCCTGGGCAGATGAAGCTGGTTATGTAAGGTCAAATAAGTGACACTTTTTATCCTGGAAGTGGTCCAGGATATTAACAAGGTGGAGAAATTGGTTCAATACTGTAACTTTCTGATACTAGCCTTTATAAAAGGAGATTCAATTAACATGTATGGTTAACCTGAAAACATACATCCATACAGACATGTAGTGTGTATGTGTAAATTTTCACTCGCAGGTCTCGTAAATAGATTTATTGGTCGATAGGGCGCTTGTCTTTCTCAAGTCATGGACCCGCCTTGAGTGCACTCTCTCTCTCTCTATCTAGATAGAGGTATGTATGAATGTATGTATATTCCCACTGTTATGATCTATGCTGATGAAACATAATTTGAATGTTCAAATAACTTGCATGGAAGAATCCTTTTTGTAAAGAAATCAGTTTATTTTTCCAGGCACGCTGTCAAGAGACTCACCTTTTTTCTTTATTTTTAAGGATCAAGCAGTAAAACAACACGAATCACTCAAAAGTATGTCCTATAAATAAACTGTTAGTACATATAAAATGTATCAAGTAGAATTATTGGCTTGTTTTGTTCACTAACATGGGAAGAATGGTCCGAAACATACATACTTGCATACATACTCTTAATCTCACATGAGTAATCTCCTTGGCAGCGTAGACAGCTTTGGTCATGTAATGGTGTTATTATATTTTATATAGGTTTTGTGTGCAGAAAGAAAATTATATACATTTAATAGGCATCTTATCAGCATGGAGAGAGAAGGAATGTATGTAACTAATGTGATGATGTAGATGTGTGCTTTAAATGTAGTTTAAAGGGTAAGTGAAGAGGAACTGAAACCATCATCCGTATGCGTATTGTTACATTGCCTGCTGTGTTACATGCTCTCCAAGTATCAGCAGACATTTGTCTTCAGAAATGTAATACATTTGATAAAAATGTGATTTAGGACCTGTTCACTCGACGTCCGTTTTGTGTGCTGACCGGCTCCGTACGCTGCTGCACTCAAAATGCATCCCAATGTATCCCTATGTGTTTTATGGGCTCCAGTTCTCATTTTGACAGTCCAGTCCGTTCAGCTTACGACAGAAAAAATACTGCATGTCACATTTTGTCAGGTCCGCGAACGCGTCAAAAACGCACTGCGCTGCAGCTAACGTACTAACAGCCCCATTCCAGCGAAAATTTTTTGTTGTTGCTGGAACGCATCAAAAACGCGGCCAATACGCGGCCAAAAACGCAATGCATCAGCAGCTCCACGTCTGCTGATCAGGACCTGATCTCATGTGAACAGGCCCTTAGTCTCGTGTGTTTTTATTTGTGTATTCATAAGAGAATTATCCATGAGAATGACTTTGTCAAATGGAGTAAAATGTAAATGGAAGACCCCTGACGACTGTTTTAGTTGATCCAGAATTGTCACTGACTTGGGTACTATAGGATGAAAAATGTGAACGGTGTGATAAAAATGATTGTAGGGCGGCTAAAATGGGTTGTTGCATGAAAAATGTTAGAGGGCATGTTGGGAATAGTTCATCACTAGTTGGACCTCTGCTTGTTTGCATCTTGATTATCATACATGTATGTCTAAAAGGGTTTTAGGTTTCACAAATGAAATGAATTTGGGAAACGCATACCTGTATAGATTTCTATATCTCTGTTATACAGAAATTGGCATCCGCTTCTATGTGAACACTTCCCTGCCATCTCTGGGCCACAATATAACATTTGATAAAACCCAGACTTGTTTCTGTTTCTGAGCAGCTGTTGCTCTGGCCGACACATAAACAAACTCAACAGTTTTAAGCAGTGACGGGCTTAACATTTCCTCTATTTCATTTTCAAGGCTAAATATACATAGCATTATAAGGATTGTTATTCTTGCCTGCTCCTTGTTCAATGATTTTCCCAAGGATTGGAACACAGTTTGATTAGGCGTTTACATGAATTGTATTCTGTTCTAAAGCAAAAGTTGTAATTGTGTGTATGCTACTTAAACTGAACCCTCCCGGTGGGCCTGGACTGGACTGCAGTGGTTAAATGCTTGTTTTGGTCTAGGGTACCATAAAAAAAAGCACCTTTGCATGCCTTATCCCTCACTCTTCTGGTGCTCTCTTCCCTCCAACGCTTCGGGTTGTGGGCAGGCCCTTGGTGTTCTCGCTTACAATGCAGGACTGCTGGTCCTGCATTGTACATGATGACCTCAGAATACCTGAGACTGACTGAGCGCCAAAGAGGAGCTTTGGGAAGACCGGTCACTTGGGGGATATATAAAAACATTTTTATTTTCCAATAAACACTGCTGTTATTTTTGAATAAATAGTGTGTGTGTGTTGGTTAGTCTAAAAATGTAGAAGTTAGTCTAAAAAAAGAGTTATCAGTGAGCCTTCATTGTTAGTGCTCTAAATGTCCGGTCTGGTTCACACCTAAGAGTTTTTGAGAAGTTCGAAAAACACTTTTAAATGCCCAACACAAGAAATCCCCTGGTTCACACCTGAGCAGGAAAACGCCCGAAAGGGTACATGTTCTTTGGGCAGTTAAAAGTGCTTTTTCGTCCCATAGACTTAATTGGAAATGCCCAAAAATGCACGGCAGGCGCATGTTGCACATTTTCATGAGCGTTTTTATGCGCGTTTAAACGTGCGTTCTTCCATTGCCCGCAATGTTCTATGAGCTGCCAGTCAAAACGTGTGTATTGTATGCACGTTGAAATGCACATTATACATGTGCACAACGCACACAACTGCATTCTGCTAACGCACCAAGATTGTGCCGCATAGGTGTGCATCGGGCCTTAAATAGTTTATTTATTGGGTGCTGTTGGCTTAATGGGCTTCAACATATGAACTAAGGTTTGTTATTGTAAGCACTAAATGATCAGTGGTTAATGTATGTAAAGAAAGCTGTCATGTACTTTGAAACAGGCAGACTTTGGGGGATGAAGGGGAAAGGTCCTCATCTTATTGTGTGTGTATGTGTGTGTGTGTGTGTGTGTATATATATATATATATAATGTCTGTGTAGCTATAAAAATTGCCATATATCGCTCCCTGGTATATGGTATCTCAAAATAAAACTTCAAATTTGTATTTGTCTACCCTCGCCACACCCTAAATGGGAACCTTTTATTCTCCAGATTATTTAATGATGTTCTTAGTATTTATCTTTTTTTCTCTCAAGAATCCAAAACTGTGTTACAATCCTGTTTGCTATGTACTCAGCACTCGGCAAAC
>NW_017307314.1:32994-73639 GCF_000935625.1 Nanorana parkeri
CCCCCCCCCCCCCCCCCCCAATGTATTGAGCCACTTTGTTTTTATAAGGGTCAGATTTCTTGGGTTAAGATGTTAAACGGAGACTAATTGTAAGCTGTCCGGCTATGAAATGATTCATGCAGAATTCTATTTTACATTGCGTTGTGCCTGAGTGTTCTTTGTGTTGCCTGAAACTGAACGGACATAAAAATAAGAGCAACAGGCTCTTCCCTTTTGTAGCGGTGCAGTCCTGCGTGCCTCTGAGCACATGAATAGATGTGAGTTGTGATAATGTTCTGACGCAGGGATAGATATGCAGAACGGGATCGCTGACTGCCGGCCTCCCTTGTGTTAGATTAGATTTTCGAATCAACATTTCTCCAAATATTTATTTATCGTACACTTGGGAGGCACATAAAAGTAGCTATTTCCATTCCCCTGTGACGAAATGAAATAACCCAAGCTATTGTGCGGCCCCACATAAACGGGAGCTGTATCATTTCCATATTGCTCGATGCAGCCTGGTTCTTCATCATAGCTGTCATGTATAGTTAATGGGATCCATGTCAGAGTGAGAAGGAGCGCAGCATAGAGCTGTGTATTCATCTTTGTGTTTTAGCGCTGCACCTTCCACCTATAGGAGCCATTAATGTAATCAGACTGTCCGGAGGGTCAGAGATAATCGGGCATCCCCCCCATTCTCCTTGCAAAGTAATGGTCTTCGCTCTGAGATAGCAGGGAATGGTGTGACTTGCATGAAGCTGCCACTGCTAATCTGGGGCACTGCTTGGCATAGTCATGCCTTCCCTGTTTACTCAGAAAACCGCTTCCTGCTTCGAAGTGTCCTGAATAGGCAATCTTTTTCTCTATTCATTTCAAGCCTAATGAGCTTTACGGGTGAAATATGCATTGTCTGAGATTGCATTTTGTTCAGAGGGGTGTGGCTTTATTGGGCATAGACGGAAATATTGGGTGCTTTATTTTAATTGCTGGGATGCTGCCAGGAGTCAAGTGTCTTACTGGTGCGCACTTGGCTTAATGCTGTGTTTAGAAGGGAGTGCCTATCCTTTGTTGCTGTTGCATTGAATAGCAAGGCCACTTTGCTCATTATCCTTTTAAGCCATTGTCTCCATTATGATTTTTAATGTTATTGCTTTTTAGGCACTCCTTATGTGCATGCAAATGGGTTTGTCCCCTTTTGTATCGGCACCTATGCTTTTGTTTGTTTTTGTTTTTTTTATTAATGGTTATTTTTTAGTTTTAACTAAAGTTTGTGTTTTCGCATGATTTATTTATTTTACTTACTTTTTTTCACTTTGATCATACTCGGTGTACTGCACAGCAGGCGATAAAATTAAATGACTTGTAAATAAGTTTGTAACAAGGTTTCAAAGAAAATGTCAGGTTTCATTAAAGACAATTTTCTGCTGAAGCCAATGACATTTGAAAATTGGTCACATGTGCGATAATAAAGATCTTTATTCTTGTGTTATAGCTTTGTGAATTGAGGCTTTTGTTTTGAGGATCATTAGAAGTATGCCCAGCTACCTGGTGGTACATACTGTCGCCTGAGTTTGCATAGCCATATAACGTGAGAGGTATAGTTTAGCGCAGGGGTAGCCAAACTCCGGCCCTCCAGCTGTGGGGAAACTACAAATCCCATGATGCATCTCTCTCCGGGAGTCGTGTCTGGCTGTGAGAATCTTGCAATGCCTCATGGGATTTGTAGTTCCACCACAGCTGGAGGGCCGGAGTTAGGCTACCCCTGGTTTAGAGCGTGCGTTACTAAATGGCGGATCGTGGCCTGGACACGGGCAGTGTGTTGATTCTGTCCGGACCGTGATCGCCAACCAGCATTGGTTATGGCTGGGTTAACATCCGTCTCTATGTGCTCCCTGCTTCAGAGCAGTCAAAGCCTGGCTGAAATGTGGGATAAACAGATAATTAAGCACAATACGGTGCTTGATTGTATGTATTGGAGGGCAGGGGAGACATCAGGAGACTAATAGACCCCTGATGTCTCCATAAAGAGAACTTGTCACCTTCAAATTCTGTGATATACGGGCTTATTATGCTCTTTGTGATAGCAAATGTTAAGTAAAAAAAAAAAGTAAGGCGTGTATGTAAACTGGAAGGTGAGTTTTAACAAACAAAAAATAGTGTGGCGCGCTGGGATAGGCGCATGAGCACTGTGCCTGGTAACACACTGGCAACTGCGTTATAGTGCTGCGAATGCAGCCTAAATGGCGGACTGCGGTATGGACATGGACTGAGTGTCTGTTCTTTCTGGACCCCTTGAATTTGAATTTTCTTCTCCTGGTTTAGGGGATTAGTTGTACTTGTATGTAAAGATCCTGCCAATCTGACTCCAGTCTTTATACAATCAACTGTAGAATTCAGTTTGTTTCTGAGGCCTGACTTTCCCTGATTTGATGGCTCCACCAGCCTCCATTCACCTGTCCGGCGAGAGTGCCTTTACTTCCCACTGAGATATTTCCATTGTTACTAGAATGACTTGCAAAATGTCCAGCTTTTAAAGGACTTCGAATTTCGGTACCAATAAAATGTGAGATTAAAGCAGAGTGTGTCACAGGAATAAAAACAATTCTAGCAGACATCTTGTGATGCCGGATTCTGATCAGTACTCTAACCTTAATGTTATATAATGCAGCACGGGTTCCCTCCTGAGGAATGTAAACTACAGGGTTCTGTGTTATTGTTATTGAGGAGCTGGATACAGATTTCACTGGGAATCAGTGCTGGGATGAAGTCATCCAGTGCCCAGAGTGAAGATGGCAAACTGCACCCCTTCTACCCCATCATCTCATCTGTCTTTGGGTCTGCCAGTTTGGTTTTTTTTTTGGTTGGCCCAGAAGTGTGCATTACATGGCACTGCTGCCTTGCTGTGCATTCTCTGCCAGTCTCCTGGCACTGTTTGTAAATAATGCCACACCAGCCAGAGCCAAACTGAGAGGTGGGGCATGCATGTGATGAGCTTATCTGGGAACTTTTATAAATTAGTGGGCCTGAGAATGGTGGTGGGACATATATATATCTGGAGTAGGGTGCAGGGCTTAAACATATGGAATGGTGGAAAGCACACTGCTTGAATTAAAGAGTTTAACAGTGGTGCACCTACTAGATCGGCCCACTGATCTGCTGGTGTCAGTGGGCCAATGTAGTATGTGCACCACTATAATAAAATGCCACAGCGTCGGTGTCACAGGAGGAAATAATGCTGCTACGTCCGTGTCCGTGGGAGGAAAACGTGCATAAGTGGTGTCAGTTTGAGGAGTATGTCCTAGAGTGACATCTATCAGTAGGATGAAGGCGGGAAAGTAAAAGGCTGGGGTGGGGGGCACTTTGGGGTGCATGCAACTAGGGGGCCACACTGTTGAAATTTTGACCAATTCACAGTGGTTGTCCCTGCCGGCTTCACAAAATTAATGGCTGAACAGTTATTACAGCTGCAGTCACTGTTCACGTATTCTTGCAATGGCAAGTGATGTCTGTCAGAACGCATAGTAGTGCTTTTAGTGTGTGTTAGGGCCCATTCACTCCAGTTGCAGTGCATTCCGGCCCTATTCTGACCAGAATGCACTGCCTCGCATTGCGGCCGGCTTACTTTTTAGTGTGGCGGGCCATTGAAGTGAATGGCACCGTAGCCACGCCTACCGGCTGCAATGCGATCGCCCGCACAGGATCGCAAGGCACATTGTGCTTGCGGTCCGGTCCATTGCGATCACAATAGTGCTTGTACATCACGTGCGGGCGATCGCATTGCGGCCGGAGGGTGTGGCTATGGTGCCATTCACTTCAATGGCCCGCTACACCCCTCCTACCCGACAAAAAAGTGAGCCGGCCGCAATGCGAGGCAGTGCGTTCCAGCCAGAATCGGGCCGGAACGCACTGCATATGGTGGGAACGAGGCCTTAGGGTGTAATTTAAAAAAGAATAAGCACTGCATTGTGATTACGCATGTAATGCATGTTGCACTGCTTTGCACTCAAGTGATTCAGTCCTAAATGCATGTTTACTACTCTTACTACGCGGATTATAGGAGTGTGGTGTGAGTTTATAGTGGACTGATAAGCCCGGTGCGCCTTAAGCCCACAAAAGTACTTTTAATATCTTTTTAAATAGCAACCCCCCCTTCATTAGCCTATGGCGGGGGAATGGTTGGTTGAACCACTGAATACTTTGCTGCAGATTTTTCAAATGCAGTCGCATTATAATTTCATGTATTTATTTTGAATGGACTAAGAAAAAATTGGATGAGTCAACAGGAAGCACATGAAGAATGTACACAGTCATCAATTAACAGTTTGGACAGTGTGCAAATATGCACTCAGAACAAGACATTGCTGCATAGTATGAATGGATCTTTTACTCTGTTGTATTTAGAGCTGCAACAGTTAATCGATTAAGTCTATTAAAATCGAGGATGGAAAACGTTGTCGACGTTTTCGATCGTCGATTCGTCGGCTATTGATTGATTAGCCTGTTCGCGGCTCCACACACGGCCTGAGTCACACGTACGTCACACGCTGCGCCCACGCGCCCAGGACGCTAGTTTGTGTCCTCCCGTTACCCTAATGAGAACTATGGGGAAAGGACTTAACCCCATAGTTCTCCTTTAAACTAAACTCAGGACTTAAATCTTAGAAATACATTAATGTACCTTAACCATGAACTAAAATGTATCACTTATCTGTAGATCCTCAAATCATTCCTGAATTGGTACTGACACTGTTCTTCCTCCTGGAGGATGGATACTTTCGTTCCCCACGATCCCTGAAAACGCGTGCAAAATAATTGTGTCACGGGTTTCCAATTGAGTCTATGGGGGACAAATCTCGCTCATCTGCTCATATGCGCACCACTACACTCTATAGAAATAAACGGGATTTCTTGTCCTGCGCATTTCAGTGCGGACAGATACGCGTGACAAACCGCGTTAAGGTACTTCAATGCATTTTTAAGATCTAACTTCCGAGTCGTTGTCACTTTAAGTTTCAGCCAATGTTTCTAGCATTGTTAACCACACTTGATTAAATTCTAATTACAAAAATTACCAATGGATCAAGGGAAATTACCAGCAGCAGACTAATCAGTTTATTTCGTTACCACTGTTGATGGTAGGGTAACAATCTGTTATTCTTCCTCTTTCCATTCTTATTTTCTCCCTTGGTCTCTTCCCCTTTTCTTTTTATATTAAACTTTGTGACTTCTCACACGCTTCCTCCATACTTCTATGTATGGTGCCTTTTGGAGAATGAGCTTGGAACCAATCACAGGAAGCTCCTATGTGTGCACTCGATAGATCAGAGTTTTGTTTCTACAAATATATCCTTTCTTCAAGGGCCCCGGGAGTTGTTGTGTTTTTTATATTGTGTTTTGTACCACAAATCATCTGCAATTGCTAGAAACGTACCCGTATGTATGACCAGCACTAGATCCTTTACATGGTGCTGGATAAATCTGTTATCCCTGTTAAGCTGGCCATACACCTATAGATTGTCTGCAGATTTTCTGTGGTCAGATGGAAAAAGTGCAACAGATTCCTTCACTGGGCCAAGCTTCAGTATCTTGCTAGTTGGCCCCGCTGGCTCTCAAAATACCTGAACAGTCTGATTGGATGCAGGGATTGTTCAGGTTTTTCTGATACTGAAGTTTCAGATACTGAGATACTGAAGTTTGGCCCAGCGGGAGATTCCTCCAACCACACAGTTTAGCGTAGATGGAGGAATCTGTGGCACTAGAAAATCTGCAGATAATCTATAGGAGTATGGCCAGCTTTAGAGTTGCATGTTTTTACAGAGCTAGGTTGCTAGTTCAGCACCCATCTCTACTATCTCAGCACAAGATCCAGCCCATTTATGGTGGAGTAGCAAATTCAGAGGAGTGTCAAATTAGTTAGATGTCCTTGCGTTTTGTTTGTTGTAAATGGCTGCTAGCACAGAAGACCCGTAGATCTTGCCAGAAATCCAATGAGCTCAGAACTTACCGAGTCCTCCCTTCTCAAAATATTCCCTATAAACAGCTCAATAACTTGAGTAGGAGGTATTGTGTAGTCTGCTACTTTTCCAAGCAATGGATTATTTAAAATAATTACATCTGTAGATGGGCAAATGCAATGATTGCAGATGCAGTTCTACCTGAGCTGCATTATGAGGGCATTGACCTTCTTCTGACTTGCATTGACCCCCGAAACTGTTTCAAGCTGCTTTGGCATTCCCATTGACTTGCATGAAAAGAAAAATATTTCTGACGTGAACAAAAGCCCGTGCACACAGGCCCACCTGGTAATCAATACCTTTTAGGTTAAATGATGGCAGGTATTAAAAACAAAATGAAACATTAAAAATATGACATACAACCAGATTCCAAAGATTGGCCAAGCAATCTCTATTAATTTACACTTTATTAGGTACTTACATATTATGTTCATAATTACAACATCTAGCTCCAATAAAATATAGAAAACCAACAAGAAAATATGGAGTCATGTAAGAGATGCTCCACCTTTCACAGGATAACTATCGGTAACAATACTTTACCACAAGGGAGCCTGTTCAGTAAGGCAGCAAGTAAAATAGAAAAAAAGAGATTGAGAACACAGAGTCCTCCAATCTTTTTTTTCTGCATCCCCTGTTACATGAGTACATTGTTTACTATAACTACAACTATGAATGAACAGGAGGTGATGTAGATCACTCCCATTCATTTCATAATTGGGGATACAGTACACATACAATGTCCTCAATTATCTACAAACACTCAGCGATCACTGATCACTGAGTGTTTGCACTTGCTCTCCTGTGACAGCGCGGCCTGTCTCCACCCCCACACCGCTCTGCCGGACTGTGATAGGTGGCTGAGCGGTCTGGGAGGAGAGACACCGGCCGCTCACAGCGCTCTCCTCACGCATGCTGTCACTTTCTCTCCTCCCCGCGGGGAGGAAAGAAAGCACGGATGCTCCGCACTGATGTATCTGCAGGAAAATGACACTTTCGGCATTTAGCCAAAAGTGCAATTTTTGGCCAGCGCCCCCCCCCGGTTGTTACGCCACTGACCAGAATATATATTAGTTGGTGGCATTCTGCATTGTGCCACCGTATTATACAATGCAGAATACCATGCACAATACACTACAATGCAGGATACCATGCACAATACAATGCAGAACACCAGCAGTTATAGAGGAACACCAAATCCCAGCAATAATACATTAAGCAGCCTGTATAATGTATTATTGCTGGGATTTGTTGTTCCTCTATAGCTGGTGGTATTCTCCGTTGCGATGTATAATGTATTATTACTGGGATTTGTAGTTCCTCTATAACTGGTCAGTGGTATTCTGCATTGCGCCGTATAATCATTATACAGCGCAATGGAGAATACCACCAGCGATAGAGGACTACAAATCCCAGCAATAATAAATTATACAGCGCAATGCAGAATAACACCAGCTACAGAGGACTACAAATCCCAGCAATAGTATACCATAGTGTACTATGGTATACATTTTGCAATTTGTTGTATTCCTCTAAAGCTGCTGGTATTTTGCATTGCGCCGCTGTATAATATACTATATTCCACACCACACTTTTTTTTACTTCCACCGCTCCAAGCTTGCTCCCGTGATGGGACTACAATCTCAATACAAACTAGTAGTCCATCACTGGAGCATTTTTTTTTTTAATCCGATTAACCGATTAATCGAACTTAATAATCTGCCAACTAATCGATTTCGAAAATAATAGTTAGCTGCAGCCCTAGTTGTATTGCTTGAACTCCAGTTTTTCTTAACTCAATAGAATACTTTATATAAAAGACAGTAAAACTGGTCATACACCAGTAGAATTTTGTTTGAAAACAATTGTTTTTGGAACATTCATTCAATTTAGGTAATGGGGTCAGATCGACCAGTGACAAAAAGGGGGATGGAAATATTTTGTCGAATGAAATTGACAGTGAGGGTCTGTTCGCACATGGAGCGGTGACCTGAGGGCTCTGTTCGCACATGCAGCGGTGACCCGAGGGCTCTGTTCACACATGCAGCGGTGACCCGAGGGCTCTGTTCACACATGCAGCGGTGACCCGAGGGCTCTGTTCGCACATGCAGCGGTGACCCGAGGGCTCTGTTCGCACATGCAGCGGTGACCTGAGGGGCCTGTTCGCACATGCAGCGGTGACCTGAGGGGCCTGTTCGCACATGCAGCGGTGACCTGAGGGGCCTGTTCGCACATGCAGCGGTGACCTGAGGGGCCTGTTCGCACATGGAGCGGTGACCTGAGGGGCCTGTTCGCACATGGAGCGGTGACCTGAGGGGCCTGTTCGCACATGCAGCGGTGACCTGAGGGGCCTGTTCGCACATGCAGCGGTGACCTGAGGGGCCTGGTCGCACATGCAGCGGTGACCTGAGGGGCCTGGTCGCACATGCAGCGGTGACCTGAGGGGTCTGGTCGCACATGCAGCGGTGACCTGAGGGTCTGGTCGCACATGCAGCGGTGACCTGAGGGTCTGGTCGCACATGCAGCGGTGACCTGAGGGTCTGGTCGCACATGCAGCGGTGACCTGAGGGGTCTGGTCGCACATGCATCGGTGACCTGAGGGGCCTGTTCGCACATGCAGCGGTGACCTGAGGGGTCTGGTCGCACATGCAGCGGTGTGATGGGTAAAATGTAAATGCATTGGATGCCAATGTAGGTCGCTGCATCATAGTGTACTATTGTGCTGTGTGGGTAAGGGATGGAATGTACACATTGTACACGCCACATAAAGTAAAAAAAAAAACGAAATGTAAACTGTGACAGCTGTGGTAGTGTGCGATCCAACACATACTGGAGCTACCACTACCCACTAGCCAGTTTCCTAAAATGTTTTAGTTTTATCGGATGGGCTGGTGTGAACGAGCCTTTAATGTGGTTTTCGTTCAGGAAATTCCATTTGTAAAATCAATGTTAAAACCAAACCAAATTTTAAACGACATTCGTATAGTCTCTGATGGCATTCATAAAAATCTACCAGTGAAAAAGCCGCCATGTGTGAAATAAACTACAAAGTAGCAGATACAACTGATACTTGCCGTGATACAATGTAAAAACATACTGTATATCTTGGTAGAAAAGGCACGTGTTAATATTTCTCTAATCAACATAGACCTCCGTTCAAGTCTGATACAAAAATGTCCGCAAACATGAATCTTCCAAAGTCCATTAAAAAACAGATATAAAAGTGGATGAAAGGTGATCTCAATAGCCTGTGACCGTCACCAGAGAAGTCTTACAGAATGCACCTCACCTTAAGGCCTCATTCACATAGCATAGAGTCGGCCCGTACAGATCCATGCGGCGTGCACGGCCATATCGGACTGTTCCCGGGAAGGACAGGCGCTGCGTGTGATTGAACGCAGCAGCCTGTTCTCTATGGGAGGACGCAGCCGTACGCTGTCATACGCTCTGTATGTGGTGTTCCTCTTCTTAGATCAGGAAGAGGAAGCACCTGATGCCGAACACCTCCCAGTGACTTTCTCCTCACAGTTGCAAACTCCTATTACCAGCCTCAGGAGTTGAAAGCAGTTAATTCGTCCAAATGGACCATAGTTACATGGTATTTGAGGTTGAATAAAGACACTGGTCCATCAAGTTCAATCCATTGTGTGTATGCATGTGATTCTGCGTGTGTATGAGTCACGTGTGATCTTGTTAAGTGTACCTGTACCCCTGTATGTTATGGTCTCTGAGGAAATCGTCCAAATGCTTTTTGAACGATTCGACACTCGGAGCTGAAATCGATGCTTGCGGCAGCGAGTTCCAGACCCTAACCGCTTTGAGAAGAACCCCCTACGCCCCTTGTGCTGAAATCTTGTCTCCACCAATTTTAGGTGGTGGCCTCTAGCCCTTGTTATGGAGTTTATCGTAAAAAGTTTATTGCTGATGTTGCCATCACCACTAAACATCTTGTACATGAAAATCATATCCCCCCTGAATCTCCTCACTTCCAGCGTGAACATGTTTAATTTAGTAACCTTAAATTTGACCATGCGTCAAATAAAGTGGAAACGCGTAGTGCGGATGGTTTTTGAAAGAAGTAATGTACATTATTTAAAAAAAACTACTCGCATTCTATTAAAGATGAACTTCTGATAAAACGACTTTGCAAGCAGCCACACGCGCTCTATGCTATCGTTCAGCTCCTTTGCTCCACCCTACGCGTGTTCTGTCAAGGGGCGTGACTTCATGATCCGTGATTGGCTCTCAAATCTGTAAAATGTGTCAGCTCAAATGCAATTGCACCATTTTTTATGTATCGCAACTTAAACTGTGACAATATAAAATTATGAAAATATTTTTTTTGTCATTTTAGTAAATCAATATTTTATTGAACAGCATCTTTTTTTCCGTTTTCCTAGACATAGATGTGTGGTGGAAAAATCTTTGGTTTTTGTTTTTTTTCCCCCCCAGCAAAATGAATATTTTACTTGGTCTGTTCATTTCCATCTCTGGGGCAGTAAAAAATCATTGTGGTTTGTGATCTGTGAATGCTGAGCGTTGTGGGGAGAGAGGTGTGACTGAGTGGAGGCATTGTGTTAGGCGAGTGATTGACAGATACATACATATATAATTGATCCAAGATGCCGGCAGTGATATTCTGTAAAAGCTTGAGATCCCACAGGACGAGTTATTGATTTTGAGGTGATGGGTTTTCTGCGTAGTATAAAGACTTGCTTCTCCATCACTGGCTTTGTGTGAAACAACCTTATGGGATGCTGGTTTCCAGGAATGTTTGTTTATTGGTGTGTAAAGTGCTGTGGACTTACTATCATTGAAGATGGGTCCTGAAGATATCTTGTGTGTAGGGCTGCAACAACTAATCGACATAATCGATTATAATCGATTATTGAAAAAGTTGTCAACTTTTTCAATAATCGATTAATCGGCTTCCGATCAGTTGGCCCTGTTCACGGCTCCACACACGCTGCACGCCGCACCTCCTCCCCACCTCACGCTCGCCGCTGCCAGACCTGCCCGACCGCATCCACGCCACACCTCCTCCCCGCCTCAAATTCACCGCCCGCCCACATCCACGATCGGCACAGGGACGCGGGGAGATGTAGTAAGGAGGAGCAGGTGTGGGGGGATGACAGCCGCCGATAGACAGGTCCGATCTCAGAAGCAAGTTGCTAGATGACTGCTCAGGTAAGCCTGCACTTTCCCACACATGGTGCTCTATAATGTATTGCTGGGATTTGTATTCCTCTATAGCTGATGGTACATTGTGCTGTATATTATACATGGGAATACAAATCCCAGCAATACATTATACACTGTATGTATAATGTATTGCTGGGGTTTGTTGTATTCCTCTATAGCTGGTGGCACTCTGCACTGCACTGTATAGTGCAAATCAAGGAATAATACATTATACAGCGCAATGCAGAATACCACCAGCTATAGAGGACTACAAATCCCAGCAATAATACATTATACAGCGCAATGCAGAGTACCACCAGCTATAGAGGACTATAGCGGGAGGACTATACCGCCAGCTATAATGTACTATTGCTGGGATTTGTTGTATTCCTCTATAGCTGTTGATATTCTGCATTGCGCTGTATAATGTACTATTGCTGGGATTTGTAGTCCTCTATAGTCGGTGCCATTCTGCATTGATTGCTGTATAATTTTACACTTTCCTTTTCACTATATTGCACACCACACTAGTCCATCACTGGAGCCATTTTTTAAAATGTATTTTATTGTTTATCCGATTAACCGATTAATCGAACTTAATAATCGGCTAACTAATCGATTTTGAAAATAATCGTTAGCTGCAGCTCTACTTGTGTGGATCTGTTATCAGCGAGTAAATATGTTGAACTTGCTTAATCATTTAGAGGAATTGATCAGTTTGTGAGTTTGTGAACCCTCCAGTCCGGTCTAAATTTATACAATGAGAAAAAGCAAAACGTATACATGTTATACTGAAAAAGCCTATAAACAGGAGGGCTTTCTAAGAACGTACAAAGATCCATGGCTTACAGCAACCAATCAGATTGGATCTCTTAGCAACAAAGGCTGGATTCACTTTTTTTTTTCAATAATCCTATATTTTCATGTGCAGCTTTTGTCATTAATAGACCCTATAAAGTGCATTGATGTAGTAAGGGACAATGCATTCCAATGTACTGCACAGATTTGAGCTAGGACAATTTAAAACCATGGCTGACCTGTGTATGTGTGTTTTATGCACTTTAAAACTTGGGTTAGGGTTACCTAGACGTTTTGGAAAAGTGCATCAAACGTGTATAAAAATACATGATGTAACACGCATTTCCACAAACGCACTTGCATTGCCATTACTAGTTTTTGGACCCCAGCTGGGAAATTGTGCATCTTCTATGCCTGTTTGTGCATGTTAAAATGAGCACAGATACGTGAGAACAGGTCGGCTCAGTAGATCGGGAGGTGAGCGAACACATACCGGCGTTCGCTCACCTCTCGATCCTGTCACGACTCTCAGCCGTGACAGGGGAGGGGCTGGATTCCCCGCTCCGATCCGCCAGCGCTGACTGGCAGGACGGGGGAGGGGACGGGTACAGCTGGCTCTGCCTCTAGATAGGCAGAGCCAGCTGTTAGTCACGCAGCTGGGCGGATCCCGGCACAATTGTCGGGATCCGCTTCAGCTGCGGCGTCTCAGCATACCGCGAGCAGCAGCTCGCGCTATACTGAGCCTAGGGTGACGGGAGGACGCTAGTTTGTGTCCTCCCGTTACCCTAAGGAGAACTATGGGGAAAAGACTTAACCCCATAGTTCTCTAAGCGCCATAATGCTCCCTCTGCTGGCTACATCTGTATTGTAGATCTGCGGAGGGCAAGGGTTGGATTTTTTAGGTCAGAAGAGGGAATCAAAACTGATAAGTGCACTTTAGGCCGATTCACACCACAAACTCCTCGATCCAGTGCATTCGGCCTCTGGAATGTATGCCGGCCGGCTACCTGCGTTCAGGGGCGGGAGGAGGCGTGGCAGTGCATTGAAGTCAGTGGCACCGTAGCCACGCTTGCAGTGCGATCACCCACATCCGGATCGCAGACAGTGTCTGCGTTCCGGTCCAGTGCGTTCTGCAAAAATACTGCAAGCACAATTTTTGCAGAATGCACTGGACCGGCAACGCAGGTATTGTCTACATTGCGGGTGATCGCACTATGGCTGCCATGCCCCCTCCCATCCCTGAATGATGGGAGCCAGCCCAAATAAAAAGAATAAAAAAAACAAAATTTTTGTTTAAAGTCCCCACCCCTACATACACGCATGTAAACATGCGTCAGGTGTGCATACCTGCGAAAACGACGATTGCGCCCATTACGCCGCACATGTTACATATTGCAGCGAGCGTCGGAATGAGAGCAATAGTTCTAGGGCCGTCAATCACTGATAACACTAAACTGATGAGCGGTAAAAGCTTTTAAAGCGTCGCCTATGGCCAATTTTGGGTATGCTAGTTTTTTTGCGAGTGCGCGCAACTTTTAAGCTTGACATGTTTGGTGTCTATTTACCCGACGTGACCCCGTCTTTTATATTTTACCAAAAAAGTGGGTAATATTAGTTGTTTTATAACATAATGTTAAAACAAAAATTTCAGTAATTTCTCCTGAATATAGTAAAAAAATAAAAACCTGTAGTGGTGATTAAATACCACCATAAGAAAGCTCTATCTGTCCCCAAAAAATGGTATAAAATTAATTTCAGTACAGAAAGAAATCCAGGAATGTTTTATGAAGCCTTGCAAGGTGAGGGGTTTAGTGCTCGTTTGTGTCTGTTACAAAAAAAAGTTAACACTCACTCAAAGCTCCGAGCCGGCTTCTTCTTAGACCGGACCCCTTGTTTCTCCCCTCATCTGCAGTGGTCTAAGGTCCCATAAATCATCAAAAATGTCTATACACAGTGAAGGAAGTTTATCAAAACTGGAGCAGACAAAATCTGGCGCAGCTGTGCATGGCAACCAATCAGCTTCTCTTACATTTTCAAATCTTAACTCAACAAATTGGAGAGAAGCTGATTGGTTGTCATGGGAACCTGCGCCAGATTTTGTCTGCTCCAGTTTAATCGCACATGTCTACTATTAAGCCTCATTAATGAACAACATTACACTAGCAACATAAATCAGGTGCAAATATATTCCGTGCAAGTTCAAACACTCGCAATTGCTATGATAAATTCCCCCCAGTGTATAGACACGAGGACGCTGAGGAAGATTCAAATGTGCTGCTGAGGGGGACACAGCCTAGAGGGAGCACCGTGACAGCTGGCCGGCTCGGAGCTTCAGGGGAGTATAACTTTATTTTTGTCCGTAGACTCAAATGAGAACTTAACACTTGTAATGCAGGGGTAGCCCCACTTCTAGGGTTAATAACGGTTTCCTGGATATATTCTTGCATTATATGTAAATATATATAATTAGTGTATTGCTTCTGACCTGAAGAAGAGAGGTTAACTCCCGAAAGCTTGTCTTTTAAATATTGTTAGTCCAATAAGAAAGGTATCATTGCATACTGCAATACTTTTACTTTTTTTACTATAGATATAGATTACTCTGAACCTGACATAGTCCACTTTCCTGTGTCCTTTTGTTGACAGTTTTGGAAACAAGTGGGTGAAACCAATAAAGAATGATTACTGATTAGTTGCTGCGGCATTCTGGGATTTCCATATTCTTTTGTTTGTATGAAAAAACATGTTACCCAGAATCCTAATTGAGAATGAACGCAGCTTTATTGGGATCAGTCAAATGACAGATGCTCATGCTTACAATCTAATCCTGAGTGCAGTTTGGCTTCTCAGATGGCTAGTGAGTGCCATTTGCCTCATTTACTAGGTATTACTTTGCATAGAGACAATTTTCAGCCTTGTCTGTCTCGAAGTATAAAGAGCTGCTATTTGTCAGTCATGCGTCATTGGTTGATGTGAGGGGTGAACAGTCAGTTGTAGCTAATTTATTTTGCTTTTGCCATTTAAAACCCTTGTGTGCAGGATAGAGCATGCAAACCTCCTGCTTTATGATATGCTTGCATGTTGGAGTGTGGGAGTGTAACAAAGTGACAGCGGGAATAGAGGAATGTCACTAGGAAGAAAGCTCTGTATATATCAGATTAACTCACAATGCGCTGATGGAGGAATAGGCCTATGGAGTATGACAACAGTTCAGTTCAGAAGAAACCAAGCCAATGCAACCAATGTGTGTACAGATATTCACTATATACTTTCATGAGACTGCAGTCTGCTCCACAGTAGTAGAGGTTAAGGCCTTGTTCACACCAAGCGCGTTCCAGGAGCAGAGCAGTTACAGACCGGATCAAAACTGCATCCAATGTATTCCGATGGTATTTTTGGCTCTAGTTCACACCGCAGCTTTCAGTTCCAGAGCATGTAAAAAAAAACTGCAGCAAGCCCTATTTTACCTGCTCTGGAACGCATGCAAAGGCATCAAAAACGCATGCAAACGCCCTGGAACGCACTGAAAGCCCATTCTTTACCAAAAATGTCCCGGAACGCATCAAAAACGCAGTATAACGCTCTGCGTGTGCAGAAACTCATGCAGATCTGGTCTGCATTTGGTGTGAACAAGCCCTAAGTTTCCCGTGATGGTGGCAACTGTAACCCATGTGGTGGAAGAAGAATCAACTGAAAAGACTGTTCAAGCGATGTGTAAGAATGAATTGGAAGAGTGTCAGATTTGGTGATTTGTCGTACAGAAATGTGTCTGAAATCCTTGTGCTGCCTACATCCCTTCACATGAAAGAAAGATGTTCAGCCTTCTCTGTGGGATTGTGTGTTCAATCTACACTTCTGAAATGTATGACCTTGAGGAGGTTATTTACTTATCATCCTTTTCGGAGGCCATGGGTTCCTCAGATTGCATGCGAGACTGTTTTATTTCAATAGTAAATTTATCAAAGCAAAGCAGGTTTCCTTTACAAAATACATTGTGATTTGATGTATATAGTTCCCATCAGTTCCCATGTCCGAGGCACTTGCTGTTCGTCTAGCATGCAGCTAAATAAGGGTTTGGTATTACTTACGTGATATTCCTACCCACGCATAAGCAGTATCATTTACTGTATTTCCTCTGAATAGCTTTATTACTGAAAACCATCTAAAGCCATCTTTAATCCTTTGATCCTATGATCCACACAATTCAAATGTGCAGCAATAACACTGCTAAATAGATTTGATATAGAATTGATTTTAGATATTTTTTTTTTAGTTTTTAGTGTTTTTCGCATTTGCGAATATATTGTAGAATTTGAAACACAGTTGGACAGCAGAAAATGATTGTCCTTGTTCTACAATAAAGAATTGGGTGTGTTTTAAGTTTAGACTTCTGTATGAAATGTTCACTTAAATTTTTCAATTAAAAATACAGAAAATGAAATCTCATACCAAACAAAATAAAAATATTTGTACTGTAAAATAAAATTACAGAAATATCAAATGAAAATACTGAAAAATAATGAATTGTACTGTACAACCCGGTTCTGGTCTCGGTGGCTTTGCACATTCACGTTGCTTTGGAAGAATTCTCAGTCATGCTGCGGAGGTCTTTGTTATTTCACCAAAGCGGTTCACTTGCTAGTCATTTTAATAATTTTTGTTTCTGTGCTGTTCTCTGTCAGCCAGGAGCAGCTCCGTGCCGTGTGATAGCAGGAAGGAAATGACAGGTTAATTTGTAGGGCCGATCCGAGAACATGTGTGTTCAAATCCTGTACAGAAGAAAGGAGGCAGGCTGACGGAATATCTATTGATCCTCATTCAGAGCAAGACAAAGCACAGATCTCACAGGGAAGGGTGTGTAGACATCCCCCTCTCCCTTTTTAGTTATGGACAGATAAGTAATGGTGTGTTTTGAATTCTTGGGTCATATCTTTGTACTACACGTGTACCTTTTATGTACATTAATGCCAACGCCAAGCCCCTCTCTATACACCACTTGTGTTAAATGACCCACTGGAAAAGTCACATTCAATTTACTTATGATGTAGCATATTGGCATCCAAATGGCACATATAAAATCAACTTAAGTTATTCACATACTCTTAAAGCGTACCTTGCATGAAAAAGTTTTTTTTATAGTTGGGGGTGACGTCAATGACCAATTCCTGCAGCAAGTGGCTCCTGCACAGTGCTGGAAGAACATTCAGCAAGATTTGGGCCCTTTAGTATTCCGGGGATCCTTGACAATGTAATATCACCCTCTCCTGCCCAAATGTAAAGCTGAGTATTTTCTAATTTGTCTTCTAATATTTTTTTTTCTTCTGTTACTTGGCACTTATTGTGTGGGTAGGTCTACAAAAGAAGCAGACCATGCGATATCACACAGGATCTGCTTTTAGCGGACCTTTATGGTGTTTGCATGCTCCTGTGCTTGCATGGGTTTCGTCAGGGTGCTCCAGTTTCCTCCCACACTGAGTGCCCCAGCTACCTCCCCATCTCACTGAATGTGAGATGGGGACCTTGTGTGAGATTGTAAGCTCCTTGAGGGCATGGACTGATGTGAATGTGCAACTATGTAGAGCGCTTGCGTTAATTGTCAGCGCTATATAAATACCTTTTAATAAATAAGTGCATCGTTCCAGCCTGGCTGTCATACTGATCAAGTGGTTTTAGTACTGACTGGTAACATTAGGGTGAAAATCCTTGGCAATGCACTAGCATGCAGTTCCGTTCGCTGTGCTAAACCCACAGATCCCATGCATTTAGTGGGACGCTATGGTGTAATTATGCCTTTAAAACTGACTATTTTTCTTGAGTAGAGGACAGTGATGGATGTCCCCTTTTTTTTTTTTTTTTTCTATACTTAACCTCTTGTTGTCCGCCTGTTGTGAAAGAACATACGGCAGACTCACATGGGCGGATTGCTGTAATTAGGCATTTTTTTTTTCTGCTCGGGCGTGCCCGGGCAGAAAAAAAACCCCGTCCGTTCTTTACACACATGTTTCACATACAAACGATTTGCGGCTCTATAGCCGCTGATCGCTTGTATGTTGTGTTTTGCTCGCCCCCCTCCTGGAGTGCCGACCCCTCACCTTCAATCCCAGGATCCGCTAGCCCATCTGCGGCTCGGGATCGGCTCGGGAGGGTGTCAGAAGGTAAGATGGGAGGGAGATCAGCATCTTCCTCGCTGATCTCCCTCCGTACTGTGAATGCGGAAGTGATGTGTAATACATCACTTCCGCATTCACCTGTCAGTCATCTGGCTCCTATAGCCAGAGAGAAGAAGCTGATGAAGCAGATCTCGGCTTCATCAGCTTCTTTGGGGGTCCCCAGGTGACAGGGGTCTAGAGACCCCTAATGTCTCCATAAAGAGGACCTGTCAGTGCGCCTTTGCTATTATATAGTGGGATTACAATCCCCCTATATATGTGATAGCAATAAGTGTAAAAAACAAAAAAAAACAAATCATTTGAAGGCCATCAATCACTGATAACACTAAACTGATGAGCGGTAAAAGCTTTTAAAGCGTCGCCTATGGCCAATTTAGGGTATTGTACTTTTTTGAGGTTTTGCACACAATTTTAAGGCTTGATATGTTTGTCTTTTTTTACCCAACATGACCCTGTCTTTTATATTTTACCAAAAAATTGGGTAAATTATAAATGTTTTATAATTTAATATAGGGGAAACACTGTTTTTTTTTTTCCCTGTAATTTTTCCTTAATATAGTAAAAAATTAAAATCCCAATGGTGATTAAATACCAGCTAAAGAAAGCTCCATCTGTCCCCTTTTTATTCATAATACTTGGGGTAAGGCTGGGTGAAATAGTCATTGGATTAGTTGCATACGCATATTTTTAATTGGAGCTTAATTGTATTGTTTGGTTACACACAGGGCATTCTCCTCTGCCAATAATTAACACATATTGATTGTAAGTTGTTTAATTTTTGTACTATTCAATGTACACGTAGTAAATGTGACAGTCAGATTTTAGCACATGCACCCTGCCAAAGGACACCAAAATGAGTGCTGATAGTAGAGATCTGCTGACTTGTGCAAATTATACTTTCATGTGCCGATTTGTCAGTACAAAAAAAGTATAATGCTGGGCACACACCTTACAACAACCATCGCAAGACTTTTGTCTTGCGATGGTTGTAAGGTAATTAAAAAAAACGTACGATCTGCATATCTTGGACAGGCAGATCGTACTTGCGATCGCAAGCCGCGCCCCCCGCAGTGCCGAACGGGTAGCGTGCGCTTGCGCACACCGGCCTGTCCGGCTTTATCTTACGAACATGCTACACACAGTAGAGGTTGCATGGCTTCCACACACCTTACGATAACCGTTCGATCTCAGGATTTCCCGCGATTATCGTTCGCTTATCGCAAGGTGTGTGGGCACCTTAAAGCATAAAATCTGCTTGGAAAATCACATAACCAAAAAGGATTTCTATAATGTACCAAAATGCACAGATGTAAATGTTCAGCGCTATGGTGCACTGTCTTGTTAGAAATAGTAGCAGTGTTTTTCTGTGCTGAGTAATTGGGTTGCCTAAACACACCACGCCTTAACGTACAACGTGTGCATGTAAAGGTGTGACTGGGTCCTAAAACTATGCAGGAATCTGTCTGTATTGCCACACTTTGCCAAAGATTTGCCAGTTTATGACTAGTGGTATGGTTTTAAAACCCAGCTTGCAGGCTGCTGTGTGTCGCAAATGATTTTGGCGCAGTTAATGACAACTTGACTGCGATATGAAAGCAATAGCAAAGCAACAAATCTTCTCTATGCGTCATAACCTCAGCTGAGCACACCGGAAGTTTAAACTTAAATTACTGTTCTTTCTTCTTGATGTAAAGTCAAAACCCATCTCTGGGCAAACCAATAACACTGGTCTTGCAGTGAGGGCGACCTCTGCATGGTGTGGGTTACATGCTCGTTTATGCCTAGGGAACAGCAAAAATCTGTTTGAAGTACTTAATCTCTGCTCCTGCCAGCTCCTTCTGGGTTGCTAGACTGGTCCCGGAAGCCTCTTCTCCCCTTCGCTCTGGCAGTCTAAAGAACGCTGTAATGACATCCAATGCAGGTTCCAAAGACCAGTATTAGATGTGAGGAGGCCGAGGGATATTCCACTGCCAGAGTGGAGGGGATAGAGGTAAGCGCTGACTGCTGGGAGAGCAGTGATCAGGTAAGTAAAAAGTGCTTTACTCTGGTGCCCTAGGCATAAATGTGCACTTAACCCTCGCTGTGCTGTGGTAGCCTCACTTCATGGGTAGTTTTGCTTTGCCTGGCGATGGGCTTTAAGCTGTTACCACATGTAGACCTGTCAGACGTCTGTTCGTTCCTAAAGGAACAATCAGAAAAAAATAGGATTTACAAAGTTTCAGAGTACCTATACTATCTGTTTGTTTTGTGTCTGCTGCTACATAAAATGTCAGCACTGCTCTTCCTGCAAAATTTCAAATGTCCTAGTAGTGGGTCATATATTCCTATTCAGATTGTTTTTATCACATAAACCATCCTGGAAAAGAAATAACAGCCAAAAAGCATATTTGTCATCCGATTAGGAGTAGAAGAAATGGTTAATCTGTGGAAGTTTCTTCCTTGTGATGGGTAAAATGAAAGGGAAGGTTTTCTGTGTCTCTAGTGCCTTAGGTTACCAATTCTTTGCATACACTGGATCTGTGTTTACGGTACACAGCTTTTAATTGGCAAACCTCCTGTAGTCTACATTTCATAATTACTGTTGGTGCGCACTTTGACTTATTCATTGGTCCCCAGATAATGTGAAGCTGTCCATAGACTTTAGAGGGCACCTGGACTTGATCAGTACACCCTCAGAGTAAAATGTCTTTGGAGAACTGCAGAGTGGAAGGCACATGCAGGATGATGCCACATGTTTTGTAGGCTGTCCAGTCACTTTTCCCTTTCAAAAACAGTCAGCTGGAAATACCGACATGCACCTGAGCTATCCAGCCAATCATGCAATTTTTGCTGTCTGTTTTATCTTGTGTATGTGAGTAGCTTACATTAGAACTGCGGCCAGGCTATGGACATTCAAAAAGCTGAACTCTGGGTTAGTTTAATATTTAACCTTGCAGTATTCTAGTCAATTATCATTTTGTCAAGGGAGATGGTAATAAGCACAATCCTTATTGTATTCCCTGCTCCCCCCAACAGCTGGTGCTCTTTTCTGTTCAGTGCTCCCAGGATGTGGGTGGGCCCTGGTTGTCTTCACATACATTGCAGGATTGCTGGTCTTGCATTGTACATGATATTGAAGAGCTGAGACCAATCAATGAAGAGTGGCTTTAGAGGACAGGTGGTTCAGAGAGAAGGTAGCCTGTGGGAGTGAAGAATAAGGAATTTCACTCTATTCCCATTCCCCTTATACAACACAAACACTGCAATTTTTACACCAAGTCAGAGTTCAGCTTTAACAAGTAGTAAATCAATTTTAAAATATGTCCTCACTGACCTCTATAGCTGCAGACACTTGAGGGATTCAGTGAAGTTGTCTCAGGCCTTGTTCACACCAAAAGCGTGTGTGTGTTCCAGAGCGGTAGCTGCTGGAACGCATCGCGGTCGATAAAAATGTCTCCCCGCGTTCTGGAGTGGGAAGGGGTTTGGCGGTCCATTGAATTAGGGCTTGCTACCGCTCTGGCACACATGCTTTCGGTGTGAACAAGCCCTCGGTGCTCTGCTCATTCTTCCCTAGGGTACATTTCTGTTTACGTCAGAAGTTAGGCTTGCAGAAGGTCAGCTCACTGTTTCTTTTTTTTTTTTAATCGGAACATTTGAGGATGACTCACTCCATTGTGCCTGCACATATAGAGGTCATGTTTTAAAGCATTGCTTGTTATGATGTATGCCTATAGTCTGATCAGATTTCTTCTTTAGCTAGTTTCTTTTTACCTAAATTCATTTATACAGTCATAGAAAGTCTCAAATCATTCCCTGTTGCTCCCATCCACACAGATATCTGGATCCTAGACCTGAAAGTATATTGTTCCAAATGGCTCTCTGTACACAAGCTCTCTGTAAAGTATCTGCTTTGTATATTTTCAACCAAACCTGATGCGGAAAGCTCCTTTAGTAACATTGCTCACCTGGACAGTGTTTCAGTGCTGCACAGAACACAACCTAGAGCCACATCCAACGTAGGTGTGTGCACGTTGTTAAATTGCTGTATTGGGCCAGTGCAAATGGGTTGCACTATTTCACAAACGGGATAAAAAAAAGCATAAAGCAGGAACCGCCTTTGTAAGAACATGGCGGGTGATTCAACCCTTTGGTGGTTATGCTTGTCTGCATACTAGACCTAGAAGCCCAATTCGGTTTTTTTGTTTTGGTTAGGGTAATTTGTGTCTGGTTTATATCCATTTAAACCCTGCATTCCCTACTATATCTAAAGGTGTGGTAATTGAGTGGAGGTGAGCATTAACTGCTGTTCATGTATATGAACGGCCAGTCTGACAAATTGGGACGTTTGCTTTGGGTTTTGATCTTTATAAAGAGATCTGGTTATCAATCATCCATCTAGCAACCATCCATCATACTAAACTTAGCACGGTCTGAAACACAGCATACATATGCATTGAAGTATCACCTCCTTAGTAACACAAACTACTTAGATGAAGAACAAAAAGGCTGACTTTCATTGATTTCGGAAGTGATTTTGCAGTGTTGAAGAATATAGCCGTGCCGTTTGTAAATGTGCTACCAGAAGCAGGGAATTCCCGGCTTTATATTTGACTGTTCCCTTAGGTCTAAATGAGTGCAGCATAGACACCATTGCATCTGCTTGTAGTTTACATACTTTATTCACTGTTGTGATTTTCACAGGTTTTTTTGAAAACATGAACGTGTAGCTGGTTTGCATGCAATTATCATTCATTGTGCCAGCTATTATTTACAGGGCCGTGTAATGCAGTTACCCAAGAATGTAAATGAAATATATTTCATCTTACCAGTCCTTGGGTGTGGTTCGTGCATTAGTTTTGTATTTTCAGCCTTTTCCCCCCTCATGATCAGCTGGTGGTAATACAAAGGGCTCAAACAACTTATCGAGTTAGTCGTTAATGATCAATAATTATAACCATTGTCAACTATTCTCATTATATATATATATATTAGTTGATCTGCGCTCAATCCCATCTAGTTCCGCTGCTCTCAGCGTGGATCGAAAGGGACACAGATCTCTGCTGTCGGTGGCCAGCAGTGAGGAGAGCTCTCCCCAAATACCAAACACCCATCCCTCCGCTGCATCGGCTCTGCTCCTGCCACTCTTTACCTTTCTCCTCCCCGGTGGGAGCCCACTGCATGTTGCTGTCTGGAAGGTGACCTCATCAGTGTGCTGTTGCTGTTCATTATCTGTTCAGCAGCCAAACTGCACTGGATGATTTTTCACAATTGTTTCCATCTCAGGTGGCTGACACTTTTAAGGAGAGAAAAATGAGGACCTGTACATATGGAGCATACATGCAGCTATTACACTATGATGGCTCATATAGATCTGTCATAACTGGTCTGCACCTATGGAGCATACATGCAGCTATTACACTATGATAGCTCATATAGATCTGCCATAACTGGCCTGTACCTATGGAGCATACATGCAGCTATTACACTATGATAGCTCTTATAGATCTGCCATAACTGGTCTGCACCTATGGAGCATACATGCAGCTATTACATGCAGCTATTACACTATGATGGCTCTTATAGATCTGTCATAACTGGTCTGCACCTATGGAGCATACATGCAGCTATTACACTATGATGGCTCTTATAGATCTGCCATAACTGGTCTGCACCTATGGAGCATACATGCAGCTATTACACTATGATGGCTCTTATAGATCGGCCATAACTGGCTTTATGAAGACTTGGAGGATGTGGCTTTGAATAGTTACTCTCTTAGAGAAGCCATAATGCTGTGTATATTCCCCTGCTTTGTTGACTGCATTAGGAAATGTTATTGTTGCACAAACCTAAATCTTTTTATGATGGTTCTTTTCCACTTCCCACCTCAGTCAGTGACGTATGTTATAGGCACATGTGGTTTAAATACTGTAAAGTTGGTTAAGTAAATGTAATGATCTGGAATGCACCAAAAGGCATGTAAACTCACTGGAGCGCACCTGAAAGGCCATTCGGCTTGAAAAGCACCAGAACCCACAAATAACGCATCATAAATGCACCGTGTTTGCAGAAATGCATCTAGATCTGGACACGGTGTGAACAAGCCTCAATAGCAAATGCCTGAATAAGGACTTTTTTGGCAGGCTCACCAGGTATATATTAATGAAATCTGCAGATGTAAAAATATTGAAAATGATTATATTAATATGTTAAATCCTAATGAGCTTCTTGTGATTGGGTTTACGTATACTTTGTTTGTGTTGTCTCCGCATTTGCTTCCTTGATTTTTCATTTCATGTCACCAATATTGTCCATGAATTATGTAGAATACAGTAAATCAGACAGATGTTTTGCTGCATGCATTTCATTTGTTTTGTTGCTTCAGCAAATGCAAATTGTTTTAGAAGGTAGTAATGATCTAAGAGAAGGGAACAATCCTTTTAGCGCATAGGCAATCAAAAAAATTATATATAAAAAAAATATATAAAAAAAATTTATTCTTGAAATATAAAATTGGGACTGCTGCATGTGCTTTGTTGGAGACTATTGATTTATCAGATCTGGTTCTCTGGGGGCATGAACCCTGAGAACACCAATAAAGCACTAAGCATACGAAAATATAAAAATATACTTGATTTGGAGTTGCTTGCAGCTTTTATTCCATGGATGGCTTGCTTTGTTGGAATGGACTTTCAATGACAACTGACCTAAAATATGCACTCTTCTCCCACAGGCTTTCAAGGAGATGTTGTATGCAGCCCAAGACCAGGCCCCATCTATTGAAGGTAAGGAGGAATGTGTTTGATTTCATGAACTGGAAAGAAGTTCACGTTGTAGAGAAGATACAGTTCTTAAAAATAGACTTGTTGAGAAAAACATAATAAATTATTAACTGTTTAAACCAGTGCTGTCATCATAAATTAACACTCCTTTATTCAAAACTGCTATAAAAGGCAACTAGTTTCTCCACAGAGTGATGCTTAAAGTGACCCTAAACTTAGGAGTTGAATCTTAAAAATGCATTCAAGTACCTTAACTAGTAACATAAATGTATCCTATTTGTGCATCACTCAGCTGTAGATCCTCAAATCATCTCTGAATTGGTGCTGACACTGTCCTTCCTTCTGGAGGGTGGCTACTTTTGTTCCCCATGGTCCCTGTGTGTTGTAAAGTAGCCACCAATCCAAGCTCATCCCTGTAATAGACTATAACTTAATACAAATTAGTAAACCATTTTCATCCATAACAAGAGCGAGCTTGGAGCGGTGGCTACTTTACAACACACAGGGACCATGGGGAACAAATGTTTTCCCAGAACGTATACTTACTGAAAGATCCGTTTTGGGTGAACAAAGGCTTTAAAGCTCAACTTCAGGATAAGAAAAAATAGTATAAATACAAGTGATGTGTATTCTTACTCCAACTCTTGGTGTGCTTTGTGTATTTCCTCCAGATCTGTGTAGTAATCCAGTGTAAAACTTTGCCTCTGTGCTGGAGCTTTCTTTTAATAAAGACCAATCACTGGTGCTCTCTTTTGTGCAGGATGACAGGTCTTGTATCCGCCCCCTCTTGTAGTGTTCTCCAGGCAGCCTGTAGTGGGCGGAGCGGGCTGGGTCCTTTTTACAGCTCTGCTCTCTGCATAGGCTATGTCAAGCACAGTAATGACGTCACTGCTAATTTTACGTGGTAATGTGTTTGCGAAGACCTTTGGTGCACACAAAGTGGATTTATATAATTTATGCTGTTAAAGAATGTATTCAAATGAAGTATTTGTGCCTGAAGATTTGCCTTCCTCCTCCATCCAGCGATCTTTCCTCCATCATAGTGCACATGCATTTGAAACCAGGGGTAAGCGATTCCATTACAAAAGGGAAGAACCAGGACAGGAGTGGAAGAAGCTATAGTAATCCGCACCATAGACTGCCCCCTTTGCAGAGAGCAAAGTATCTTGATATATTCAGAGTGAAGCAGATAGACCAGCTCATGGCAGAGGTTAGATAGTATTCTGGGACCTTCTTCTGCACCAGCACTCCCACCACACGTATACATGCAGACGGTGGGAAAACATTTCTGCATGTTGCCTGTTCTTTTCCTAGCAGTTCCATGTGCAATGAATGTATTAAAGGTAATGTTACAGTTCTGCTGTTATGTGTTGTAGACACTGCCACTTTAGCAATTCAGGCCATAGTGACAGTTTCTTTGGAAAGAGCCCATCCGTCACCCACGCGGAACCCTGATATACCTTGCCAGTACTTCTTCGCCAATTCTGCCTTTGTTGCATCTGGCAATGAAAACCCTAGTGGAGGCTGATGTCTGATGCAAAGGGAAGCAGTGTCAGCACTCTTCTGGCAATGTGACAGTGCTCTGGCCTAGCAATTGGCTACTAGATGCAAATACTGTCACATGAGGGGTGGTAAATGCTCCTCCATATACTGAAGCTCCTAGTAATCGCTGGGGGCAACAGAGGCAGTTGAGCGAGGGAGAACAGACAAGGTACTTATCAGGGGTTCAGTGCAGGTTGACCATGTCTCTTTAAGTTGGTGCTTGTTTTCTGGTGTATGCTAGAAAGTAAATACAAATATTTAGCCAGTTTCTCATGTTTTTTCCTTTTTTGTACAAGAAAGTATCAAACCCTTTTACTATGAAGACATTAATACCATTCAGAGCAATATGTAAGAAAACATTTGTGAACAAAACAAAGGACCACCTCCTATACGAGCTTTGTTTCATATCTAAGTGCATCCTGTAAACTTATTTGACTTTTTTCATTTGTAAACATGAACATTTTTTCATCAACATTTGAATTTTATGTACCAAGTATTGACAATGTCATTAGAATTGTTGGTTTTAAGCAGACTTCTGTCACCAACATTCTAGAAGATGCGTCCTCCCGTCACTGACACCTCTCTCCTCCATACCGCTGAGCCGCAGTCTGGCTCGCTCCTCTTGTTAACGCCGAATCGGCAGACGGTGGATCACAGCTGTGCTCCCATAGTGGCAGGTTCGTAGGCATGTGAGAAATATCTCGCCGTGAGCACAAGCTGTCCTCACGCCGATAACGCAACTTCACATGCAATGTAGCCCTGGGTGGAGTTGGTACTATTGCTCCTGGTTGCCAATTACAAACTGCTCTGTTAGACTCCTTCAGACTCGTGTCTTTTTATATTTTCTCTGGCTTGTGTTTTTCCCAAGATTTATGAATATACTTTGCTCCCTAATGGCTCTTTAAGACTTTTTTTTTTCCTGTGAAGTAATACCCTTGCAGACTGTTTGTATAAACGGTTCGGAGAAGGAGGCTCCGGCATCCATAGTAAGATTTATAAACATTCGGAGAGTTTGTTTGTGTGTGTTTGCCCAGTAAATGCCACGTGTGGATTTTTATTGTAGATCCCCTGGTGCAAAGTCGAATGCATTACTGGGACAAAAATCAACACTAGCTGATATATTAAAGAAAAGATTTCATCTTGTTGGCAATTTCTCTGTTCAGTTTTTTAGATCAGCCATTGCTTATTTGTAGCTTTGATGTCTGCCCCCCTCAGTGATGATTCAAGAGCTTAGTCTGACTTCAGCTCTGTATGATGTTGCGTATTTAACGTTTGGTTACTCGGTGTTCTTCAAGGTCAAAAATCTTGATTTGTGCACCTGCTTAGCAGTTCTTTATTTTCTGTATTGCTGAGCCTATGTTCTGCTTGTCAGTATAATATATTGTGTGCTTTGGATAAATTGTATAGGTGCTACAAGCAGGTCCTTGTGTTCCCATCCTCCTCCTCAATTCTTCCGCTCATTTAGCAGATGTGCAGCCTTCTCCCCAGACTCCTTAGGATTCAGGGCGTCCAGGATGAAAGCGTGCTTGTAAATTATTCATTGTGATTATCTGCCTCGCTGCCCGGGGTCCACTGGTGATTTTCTGTGTTTTTTTTTTTTTTTTTTTTTGGCCCCAGCATTAAGGTATTCTGGACACCAGTGAGGAGAAAGAACAACAAACAAAATGCACAAAGGTTGGCAGATTGGCCATGAAATAGATATTTGAGGTTGGGAAGAACAAAGGTGTCACTTTATGGTATTATACAAAATTGAATTATACTGTTTTGTTGCTGGAAAGCGCCATCTCAGCTAAATCAAACCAACCAAGATTTACCGGTCTAAAGATTTGTTCATCTAATATAAAGAACCTTCTATTTTCCTAGGAGTCCTCGAACGGTAGATTGTGTGAACAGGAGCAATAAAGCCACTACTCCTCAGACAATTGATAAGGAGGTTAGCATCTTTTATGGATAGCTAACACATTTATTGATTTATTTACTGCAAACTCTGTTATTGAGGCAACTGAATGCTTTTTTTTTTCCTTATATGATTTCTGTTTTAGGTGTTGATCTTATGTCTATCTACATGCAGGGAAAAGGAGTAGAGAACCTGTCCCAACTGCCATTAAACCCCTCTGATAATTTATGGGAGTCAAGATATTCTGACCAGTTTGTGGTCAATACACATCTGCATGTCTGAGTGTTCTCGGAAATCAATCTGTAGATTTATTAAAGGGTGGTTTCCCAAGTGAATTTTGAAAAATGGAGTTACGCTCTCCAATGTGGCACCCCCTCTCCCCCCCAATGACCCACCAACCCCCTGCAATACTTACCTTTGGGCGAACGCTCCTTCACCAGTGCCGGCATACTGTGCATACTCTGTACATGGCAGTGCAACCCTGCGCTCTATATTTTATATTTCACTCGGAAATGGCGCAGTCAGAAGCACTTCTCATTCGTCAGCATGGTCAGGTGACTGCGCTGACCAATGAGTGCTTGCCATTTGCCAGCGTAACCCAAAATACAGAGCGGAGGGCTGCACTGCCGTGTACGGATAGTGCACTGGCACAGGGGAAGGAACGTGCACCCAAAGGTAAATATAGCGGGGTTGAGGGGGTAATACAGTTTTCTCAAATTCACCTGGGAAAGATAATTACCCTTTTTGAAGTAAACCTGTCACATACCTGGCCAATTTAGGCAGGCTTGCGATGATCGCAAGTATGATCTGCCTGTCCAAGATGGGCAGATCATACGTTTTTTTAATTACTTTACAACCATCGCAAGACTAAGGTCTTGCGATGGTTGTAAAGTGTATGGCCACCTTTAGACAAAAGTGGGCTATACACGCAGTTAATTTTGGCCGGTTCTTGAAGGACTGGCCAAAATTCTCTGCGTGTGTGCTGCTGTCGGCACCCTTCTGCCCGGCATCCCTCAATCAGCGGTTGGAAACGGCCAGCGACCGTCGTCGGAATACAATAGAAACAGCGGGGGGATTCCTCCATGGACGCTCGTAAACTTTGATGGAGGAATCCGTTCCATTTATTTCGTTCAGCCCGCAGCTTAAAAGGAAATTAAAATAGCACCTTGTATACCCCACTTAAGGGTTCCTTCACACTTCCTCCACATTCTAAAACTGAGTGATGGTGTGTGAGACCTGGTGGGTGGATAGTGTGATATGCTGCACAGGATTGTTTGTTAAAAGTGTAAGTAAAGCTTGGCTATACAGTAATGTTTTTTTTCATTCGGCTTTCGAGCTGAAAGAAAAAAACAGGTTCCTCCATTTATGCTAAACAGCGTTGGTGGAGAAATCTGCTGTGGCTATTGTATTTTGACATATGACCCCACTCCTTCGATTTTTTTTTTTAGTTGAAGGATTTCTAACACACATCTTACTAATGCACACGAGGGTGGCTCCATAGAACCCTGCATGGAAAGGAATCATTCTAAAACAAGATATCATGGCCAGGTCTCGGGGACCAGCTGTTTCTGTGGGAGACTAAAACTTTTAAAAATCAAGGAGAGGCATCCATTGTAAGTGATTTAATTGGCATTTGAAAAAGTCCTAAAAAAATGTGACTTTAATATAATTTTAAGTCTTTATAGCTGTTTGCATCCTTCATGCACCAAGCTGAAAAACGTTGGAGGTCAGTTATCACTGCATACAGAATCTTGTTATAAACTGCAAAGCGTATGGTCCCCACTTAGATGCCAAAACATAAATGTTGCACGCCTGTCCAAACATCATGCATCATTCCTAAAGATAAAGGCGTACAGTTGCTTTATTAAAAAGAAAACTGATAAGCGGTGACTGGAATCCTTCTTGTAATGGTGAGAGAAGTAATGGATTGCAGGCACTGGCTTCTGAATTATAATAGCCATACTAGACGGTTTCAAGATATACTGAAGATAAAGATATGAGTTTAAGAAATAATATGGCCTTTTGTATATAAACTGGTAAAACGGCAATTATGTTGTCCTTCAGAACCATATTCTAAAAGACAACTTTGTATTGCAGCAATATTCACCCCAGGATTTTAGTTTTGGCTAGCTGAGATGAAATAGTGGTTAGGTGGTCACATGGAGGGGTGGCTTTGTTCAGAGTTTAAGGATATTTATTACCGGACAAAATAACAAACACCACATGCGTATATTTATCGTATCGAATTATAAGGAAGGGATGTTGAACGCTGCAGAAGTAGAATAGTTCCATGTGTTGCAATACCAGTGGAAGTTTTCGACTCTCAGTACCAGCATGGGAGGCTCCATTCAGAACTTCTGTACAGGAGGCTAACACTGCCCTGTGTACAGAATAGGAGCTGTTGTGTTTGGTGTCCTTCCCGTTCTTGCTGTGCCCATACTTTCCTTACTACATGGCTTCCCAGCATCTCTGACCTGCACTAGTATTCACTCCCTACCAGTAGTGGCAAATTCTAGGAGCTTCAGTCATACACAGGCACCCTGCTACTTTTACCTCTACTTGCCAGGCATCAGCAACCATACAACCCACCAATAAAGGCATGATTTCTATTTGCCTGTTTTTTATTGAGACAGCTATTCCAGAGTTGCTATACTTATGTGCCTATGGTAATACAGGATGCACAACTGGGGGCTAGTACCTCAGCTGTTGTTTCAGCGGTTCGGAACCCCCTATTTTAGGTAATTCTCACTTTTTTCAGTAATGAATACAGATCAAACGAATATACATTGCTCAGCTGGCTCCAGCTCTCAGCTTGGCTTCCTTGAACTTCCTGTCCAGTACGAGATCACAAGGGGAACACAGTCTCCAGTAACCGTCCATCTACTAGCTTAGAGAAGGAAGGGGGGAGAGGTGTGGCTCGGCCTGCTGTGTGTTTGCGGAGACGCACACAGCTTGCTAGTACAAGCAACAGTGGCTGCACAGGACCCTGCAAGGGAAAGGAGACACCCAAAAACAGGATGCCAGGCTATTGCTCTGGAAACCAGCTGATTCGGCAGGAAACTAAAACTTGTAAACATCAAGGAACAGCATCCATTGTAAGTGACTTAATCTGCATTTGTTATAGCTTAAAAATCCATTGACTTCAATATCACTTTAAGGCAGGGCTGGACAAAGCCCAGGAGCCAGGTAGTCAGTACTTCTTAAAATTTATAGCCGGCACCTTTTTTTTTTTTTTCTTCTGTTTTCTCTAGTCATCAATGGAACTGGTTTCTAAGAACCAAAATTCTGCTTGCTCCGGAACTCCATATGAATTTGTCTACCACTGCTTTAAGGTCCTTATGAAGAATGCTTTGCAGGTTATAAAGTAAAACCATTCTAATCGTCGTTGTTGCCTGTATGTCCTTGTGTCTTTTCTTCCATTTTTTAGGCTTGTGTCGCAGGCTAAAAATGAAATATTGCTATGGTCTCATGGATGTGTCAGAAGTGCGGGAAGTGTTGAGAAATGTAAAGCAGCAAGTAATGAGTTATCTACTCCTTCAGCCACCTCTTATAGGGCACTTATTACTACTAATAGGGTGGATTCAGCTCTAAGTGCACCTAAAGTGTCCTCTGTTGGCCCTCCCCACCCTTTTGAGTTCCACAGATATTTGGGTATTTGAAAGAATCTTCTATCTTGGCTATCAAACATCCACTGCACTAGTTCCATGCATTAATTTGAAGTCCTGCTTGGCTACCCAGTCTTCAAACTCAGCAAGATGATTGTTGTAAAGAAAACAACTGGTAGAACATTTTGTAATAAAACGGTTGGTGGAAATAAAATTCCAGTAGACCTTACTGTGTGGTCTGGTTGTGAATGTGTTAATGTAATAAAGTTGTCCTGCGGTATGATGGCGGTTGCAAGCCCCACTCTGCATAAAACTATGAATAGAAACCACTTAGATGTTACCATGCTGATATACATTAAAAGTAATCTTCATGCATGATTGCTCTGACATTGTATGAGAAGTGATGCATACATTTTAGATCACCTGCCGCATAGGACTTGTATATAAGGGAATCTTGGTGTTCTGCAGTGAGATGCTGAAAGTATAACTCCAGGCAGTTGTCCAGAACCACCCCTCAGTCCAATCATTCATTAAACTCGAATGTTTTTTAGCATACATCTTATATACTGACTGCATCTTACCCCTGTATTACTACAATTCTCTACATGGCAGAAATCGGACTAGGCTGGACATACATAGATCTATTTTTCTTTTTTTTGTTCAACCCTTGGCCTGAACGACAAAAAATAGACCCCATTCCTCCAACACTAACAGCATGTCGATCGAGGAATCCCACTGTTTACATTGTATTCCGACAAGTGCCGCTGTCAGAATACCCGACCAGAGTGGGCAGCACATTGTGTAAATTTCGGTCGGTTCCTCAAAAAACGGCCGAAATTCTAACCGTGTATGGGCACTTTAAGAGTTGGAAGCTTTATGGGTTAACCCAGTCAGGCTTTTTTTGCCTTTAACATTATCAAAATAGTGCTTGCAGCATTTTGATTGGACCGGACTGCAGGCATTATGTGCCTTGCGATCCCGTGCAGCCGATCGCATTGCGGCCTGGAGGGCCTGCTAAGGTGCCATTCACTTCAATGGACCACCACGCCCCCTCCTGCCCCACAAAAAAGTGAGCCGACCGCTATGCGAGGCAGTGCGTTCTGGCCAGAATCGGCCCGGAACACACTGCATCTGGTGCGAGCGAGGCTTTACAAAATGGTTAGTAATGACAATCTACAAACAGATACTTCTAGATAATTGCCGGCTTTGTATTCTTCGCATACCTTCTTTTTCTTTTCCTCCCCATTCTTCTCACTGTGGCCATTTTTACTAAGGGCATATTAATATATCTCCTATAACTTCCTGGAACTCTGGCACATGTGACTAGGACATGTGACCATGCACATATGCACATCATCTCGGGAGGAAAATGCCTTCCCTGAGATTACAGATGAGATTTCCCAGCAATGCTCTGCTGATGTAACCTTCCCAGGATGCAATGCTTGGGCATAGGCTGAATCACTAATGCCCAAGAGGAACAGGAAGTGAAAAAAAGAAATTGTAAGTAAAAGTGTAAAATGTTTAACTAATGAATGTAAGATGATTTCATATCCGCTTGCAGAGCTGCATGCTGATGTGTTTTTTAGTGAAAGGGGGGTTAGGGTCTACTTTAAGGGACAAGCTGGTTGCATTCATCCCTTCCTTTAGCCTGATACGTTCACACCAACAAGACTTGGTACTGACAAAATTCTGAAGGTTTGACCAGGGAACTATAAAATGTGTATTATGCCAATTCGGATAGTGTTTAATGTTTACATTTGTTTCCTCCTACACTTCACTCTACTTTTAACAAACTCAGTGCACCGTTCCCTGCCAAACTAGTCCCCAGGTAGTGTGCTGATGCTCTTGCATACTCCATTGAGCAGTCAGCTGTAAGAACTCCCATAAGAGAACGAGTGACATTGTTCTGGCTGTGTGGCAGGGTCCTGTGATTTACAGTATGAATAGCTAAACAAATGTCAAACATCTCAGCAGCCAAAACAAATCAACTTTTTTGATGTTTTGCTAAAACTGAATCCTCACAATTAAGAAAACTACAAATCTTATCTGTTCAGTCATTTTTAAAGTGTATTTAAACCAGTGAACAAAAATTAAACATTTTGCAGCTTACTAGATGTGGTTGCTGCATGTTTTGGTCTCTGTTTGCAGCTGGCATTTCTGCCAGTAACACAACTCTGTCCTAGGCTGACAACATTCACTCGCTGTATATAATGGAGGAGTAGCATTGTTGCCCTAGGACAGGACATGTTAGGACTACGGAACTTGTCCTCTTATCCATATCATAGGGGGGAGATGATCTGTTGTCTACTGCAGGTGAGGTAGAACAGACGGGTGTCTATTTGAAATGTCAGTGCCGCAGCGGCAACGTTGGCTTGAAAACAGGAATTTTGGATCTCACTGGATTTCTGGCAGCTCAAGAACAACTTTTCTGTGCTTTCAATGTTTTTTAATAGACAAAATATGGGAAAATTTGTATGACATACACTGTAAATCTATATCGTCAGCACAGAAGTTACCATCTACAGTTGGCATATAAATCATCTGGCCTATATTAAAGTATCTCAGAAGGAATCTGCAGTTCTTGGGCTCCTGACTAGTTCTGGAGCGCTGAAGCTTGTACTCAGATGTGCCTAGTGCCATTGATGGAGAGATCCTGGAAGTCATCCTTAGACAACCCTCATGGTTGTAACAGAAGCAGGCACACTGACCTAATCCTATTACTGTGCATTTCCTTATTATCCACTATAATGAGCACAGGGTATGACTGAGGGACAAGGGAACCACTGCAGACAGCACTGGAGTCATAGTCCCCCTGTAAGGAAAAGACAATTTTTTAGCAGTTGTCTACAAACGTTTTTTTTCTTTTATATCGAATGCCCTTTTTTCTATTCTATTGACAGTTTCTCATCTATCCCAGCGGCCCTCTGATTCTCAAGCTTATTTTCTTATGCTGCTGGAGTTATTGAAGCTCATAGGCGTTGTACAAGCGTCATATTTATGGGTATATTGATGTTGTACATTGTGCATTTTGACAGATTGGAGGTTCTGTCGTTCTATGGGATGTATAGGGCTGTATTTGTAAATGTTAGGTTGCTGGTACATAGTGTGCTAGTGGAGCAGCCACATTTCATAGATATATACGGCAGTGTAGTGGCTTAAAGGTAGGGCTGCAGCTAACGATTATTTTCATAATCGATTAGTTAGCCGATTATTAAGAAATCCAGTCCCTTCCAGCACTGACTGGCGGAACGGACGGGGGAGGGGGCGGGTACAGCTGGCTCTGCCTCTAGATAGGCACAGCCAGCTGTCACTCACGCAGCTGCTGTCACTCACACAGCTGGGTGGATCCGTACATAATTGTCGGGATCCGTTCCGGCTGCCGTGTCTCAGTACAGCTCGCGGTATACTGAGCTTTGGGTGACGGGAGGACGCTAGTTTGTGTCCTCCCCGTTACCCTTTGGAGAACTATGGGGAAAAACCCTAACACCATAGTTCTCCTTTAAACCCTGTCCCTGGTAATGAACTTTGGGATAGTTATGATTTGGTTACAAAAGAAATGGAAAAATATGTTGCATTGCATTTGTATATAAAATGTGTTGCAGGGAGGCTTTTGTTACAGCAAGCCCATCATTTTGGCAGAAGAACATTTGATAATAAGTAGGAAATGCAAATGGGAATTTTTAGGTAGCAGTAAAGATCAATGCAACATAATCACAGATCAAATCAGATTTAAAATGTATATACAATTCCAATTAAAAAAATATTTGATGCTCTTTGAACGTGTTAAATTACAGAATATCTTCACATCTAACCCACCGTATGTCCTCATGGAGACAAATCAAATTCTTAACACATTACATTATTGATGCCACATGCGACCATGTCACAGTGGTGATGAATGATGAGGAATCCATGTACTCTATGCATTTAAGGAGGGGAAATATCTACAGTAAATATAGATGTTGTGGCCTGGAACTATTATTCATATGTAAATACATATTTTAAACACCTAAATGTGCAGTATCGAGTCAATGGGAAATGATCATTTTAAAATCTTGTCTGCATTGATGTGTGCAATATAGTACGGCAGAGTAAAGTGTTTGTCCTACTGCTAATCTGGATGTTTCTTTAGAGCAGGGGTGGCCACAATTTTTGTGTTGAGATCTACTTTTCAAATGACGAGCTACATGAGATCTACCAACGAAAAAAAACCTCCCTCACGCTCATCTCTCGCTCTCCTAACTGTCTCTCCTCGCTCTCCTGGCTGTCTTTCCTTGCTCTCTCTCCTAACTGTCTCTAAAGTCGCTGCTCTGCAATATTACAGAACACCGGGAAGCTAGACCTCGTACTTCTCCTCCTTTCGTGCTCAGCCCTCTATCCTAAAGTCGCTGCTCTCATGCTGTCGCCCTCTGCCTTCATGTGTCAAACGCAGCAGACGGGGAGGGGCTAAACGGACCATAGGAGGGTTCTCTGGATAGTGAGCTAACTTACAATCGTGATCTACCAGCATCAGCTTTGTGAGCTACTGGTAGATCACGATCTACCTAATGGGCACCCCTGGTCTAGAGGTACAAACCAATTTTGAATCTGGAAACATTTTCTTTATTGGAGTTAATTGCCAAGTGTTTAAGATTATTTCAGACCAGGTATCACATGTGTTTATTTTTATTTTATATATTACACTGTCTTTTAATACTACTGTAATTTAATGTATGGAGTACTTTATTACATATGACGGTACCAGTTCTTCAGCTTTGTTGGATGTATGTTGCAGTTTTTATTTTTCCTAGACATTGCGCTAAGTAATGGAGATTAGGACACTGCATGTATATTAATGTGGTAAGGGATGCTGGCTGTGGAATTCATTCTCCCTGTACCTTGCCTTTTCTCAGATTTTATGAGCCCTATTCAATGGTTTACCTCCTAATGTGCAATCATGAGCCCTGTGTCTTGTTAGGGCTCGAGTTCTCACACCATTATTGAGCAGTCGGGGAGATATCGAGCTCTGTAGCGGAGCCCAGAGCCCACTAAGCTCTGCAATCATTCCTGAATCTTGATTTCTATGGCAGGTGCCTCTTAAATTGCTCCTGTGGAAAAGGTTGCAGCTAATTGCCACAGTGTGCTTGGAAGATACAGTTGTCTGTTTTCTTTGTCCACTGCATTGCATATTTTGCCCATTCCACATGTTAACGTTACCTTCTGTTTAATTAAAACCTGCCAAGCTTCTGCTCCTGGAGTGTCCTTTATGCGGTCGTCCCTTGAGGGTGCTGCAAATGTCATGCTTAGAAACCCAAAGTCTCCAGAAATGATACCAAATCAATATGCTGCTAGCTGTGTGGGGGAGGGTAATCGCACTTTGTCTAAACGCCAGTAACTGCGTCCAGTCCTAACGGTTTGCTGGCACCATCACTTCTCTGTGACCTCGGTCTCCAGGGCTGTAGTGATGGCAGCTTTTCTTTCAATGTCATTAAGCAGTTTCCATCTCAACAATCTCAAGGTTTCTGCTATGTGACAGTGGAACAGGAAGCTCAGAAAAGGTTTACTACATATTAATTAGATTCACAATTGACCTAGTAACTAGAACAGCGCACAACCAGGAATCCAATTGTCATAGGGCACTAATAACATGTTGCTGTTTTATGGTGATGATCTTTAATGGAGTTCTTCTCTTTATACAATTGTATGTTCTGTAGAGAATTCCTTCCATTGAGCCTTAAAAAAATTAACTTCAGGATTTTTAATTTTTTTAACCCTTGCAGTGTGGCTACTCCTGCTCTGCAAGAGTCAAGTGCTCATTTATGCCTAGGATAAAAAATAACAAATATGCTCACCTGAAGTGATGATCTCCTGAGTCCCCAACAGCACTTACTAGCTCCTCATGCTGCCCCGTCTCCCTACTGTGTGTTGTAGTGATATGGAGGTCATCAGGAGACACTAGTCTGGGATGAGGAGCCACAGGAGATTAAGGCTGGGTTCACACCTAGGCGTTCCAAATAGGCGCGTTTAATGCACGTTTTAAGCACCTTTTTTTGTTCACTGAAACGCGTGTTCGACGCTCATTTTTTAACCTCCCTGGTGCAATAATTTTTTTAATTTAAACTTCCCGCCGGTTCTGCCCCCCTGCGACGCGGACGCTCGTAAGGGACGGAAGACGGCAGCGGGGATCACGGACAAGGTAAGACCTACGCTGTATTCCCGAGTGTGGCTCGGGGGTTACCGCTTTGTTAACCCCCGAGCCACACTTGGGAATACCAATGGATATGCGCGGAAATATGCCCCAAAGAAGCTCCTGTACTATTTCGGGTGTAGGGCGTTTTTTAGCGCGACAAATCACGCTGAAATACGCCCAGGTGGGAACCATGCCCATAGGGATTCATAGGATTCCACTGCTTGAACTTTTTTCAGCGCTGAAAAACACCCAGGTGTGAACCCAGCCTGACACTCTTAGGAATATCCGTTTCCCAGCAGAATTCAGGGGTTGATTCCTCATCAGCAGAGTGGTGTGCTGTGATACAGGTTGGCAACAGATGAATATATGTCATCTTACATTGTTTAAGAGTTTTCCCTTATCTGACTGGGTTGCTTTAGTAAAATAAAGGTCAAAAGTTTGATGAAAAAAGGGGAATGTACTAAAACTGGAGCAGACAGAATCTATAGCAGCTGTGCATGTGAACCAATCGGCTTCCATCTTCAGCTTGTTCAGCTTTAAAAATGGAAGCTGATAGGTTGTCATGGGCAGCTGCTCCAAATTCTGTCTGCTCCAGTCTTGGTAAATTCCCCTTGCAGTTCTTTATCAAATGATGTAATTTAGTTGAATTTACATATACTTTAAAAATATTAAAGCCAATTTTCAACAAAAACACGTGCCAGCAATGTACACAGAGTGTAAATGAAACAAGCATATGCAGTTGCACTTTCTTTTCGTTAGCTGTCCTCTTTATGGTTCCTTTTGAAATGGTCACCTCCTATGCTCTACAAGCAGTCTGTGTAAAGTAATACTCTCTGAGCTCAATCTCCCATTCATTAGTATTCATAAACAAAGGCAGAGCTGATGGGCAGTGATCTTTTTCATGGCTCACAGGGAGGGGGTCAGCTGCTTTACAATCCAACTCCGGTGTCAGACCAAGTTTCCTGTGAAGAACATTTTCTTTTTGTAGGACTCAGGCCTACTAAAAAGTCTGTTTAAATTAAGAAAGCCGACAATGGGAGTCATGAAAATGTACACACCTATGCATCATCACCATTGCACCTCTACATTACCACAATACATCCTAATCACTTACAAAGGTGGAAATGGGCTTTAAGGTTAATGGTAATTCAGTGAGTGTTTGTTTTCCTTGGCCCAGTTGTTTTGTTTCCAGGAAAGCATCAGCAGGTCACTAAAATGCTAGTTGCTCCATGACATCATTTTATGCGTGGCTCAGATTGGATTTAGATATAAATAAGCCTGCAGAAGGCTTGCACTAGATGTAACGGTTCTTTTTCCTTTCCCAACAAAGCTGCACCTGTAAATGTAAACACTGAATTACTTTTATATTGCTGATGGCAAGCCGTTCTACATTGTCCCCTGCTGTGTGTTAAAATAACTACCATTGGATATATTCTCTTTAAGGAACAGCATGGTGCTAATGCGCATACGGTTTTTGTACAAAAATTTGCTCCTGCTAACTTTTAAATATGCACTCAATTTAACATTTTTCTATGGTCTAGTGGCATTACATCTTGGTTAATAATGAATGAAATGTTCTCCTTTCTATTGATTTCCCATGTGATGCTAGCAAAAGCAGCATCAATGGGGTATTATTTGGCCTTTTGGAAGATTTATTTTGCTCTGTTCAATCCACTGTTTCAATAATAATAAATATGATGCTTATGATTTTTGATTCAGGATTATTATTCAGTATTAATAATAATCCTGAATAATAATGATCCCGAATCATCATTATATTCCAGATTATTATTCAGGATTTATATAGTGCCTACAGTTTGCGCAGCGCTTTACAATATATGATGGACAGTACGGTTGCAATACAAATCAAGACAAGATGGTAAGGAGGGCCCTGCACGTGAGAGCTTATTGCCTTAATGGAGTGGCAAGTAATACAAAAGGTGGTTGCTGTGTGGAAATTAATTGTTTGAGAAAGTGATAATTTGTATCGTCTTCTTTTGGGGCTCATTCCCATTGGCTGCAAAAGGAGGAGCATGTCACACATTCATTACACCCATTGCAACAGAAGTAATTTTTTTTTAATAAGCTGGAGTCACTGTTTGGGTATTCTAACAGCTGTGGTCTCTGACTGTCGGAGTACAATAGCTGGCAGGAGACATTCTTCCTTCCATGTTTAGGTGGACAGCAAACAAAGAAAAATCTTAAGGCCAGCTTGACTTCAAGGTTAATCGCTGTCTTTTTGCCTTAAACCTTGTGTTCAGTGGTTCCCTCCTACGTGGACTTGGCTACAAACTTGGATAGAAAACTACCCAAACTCATACAGGAGCTGCATCATTTTCTAGATCCAAGCTAGTATGAACTCTGCTTCAACAGCCTGGTATTTGGAAGTGTTGGACTAATTTAGACTTTGCTCACAGCATCAGTGGTCTTTATTCCTTACATGGATTCTTTCATACATTTGGGAAAAATTGACCTTTTAAAAATCCATTTTCTATTTCCCATAGAAATTAGACGGTTTCTTTGAAA
>NW_017307314.1:73652-82438 GCF_000935625.1 Nanorana parkeri
AGACTTTGCCATGCACAATATCCACAATGGCGGTTATTGATTCATGCCTGAGGAGAAAACTGGCTAAATGTGGAGCAATTGGCTTTCTAAAAACACTTTATTTCCCATTTTTATGCTGCACACTACAACATACATAGATCTGTTCATGTCAGATCCTGTTCCTTGAAGAAACTCACAATCTAATGACCCTACTACATTCATACCTTCAGTCAGGGCAACTAGGGAGAAAACCAGGTAACCCACCAAAATCTTTTACTTGAACATATAAACCTACGATGTGAATTGATTCCAATACCCAGGGCTGCAAACCATGCTATCCCCTTAGCCGGTGTGAGCATTGGTTTGGAGTTGTAGCTTATCTCTCCATCTCTACTTTTATATGAGCACAGAGGAGTAGAATACTGGACTAAATGCAACCTTGCCTGATCTCTACACATGCCTGTTCCTATCTCTCATGGTCTGCAAGTGTGATTTTGTTCATACGTGGATAGAATTTGTGCAGAAAAACATTTATATTGTGATTATCTATGATCCTGGTTGGTGTGCCCTCGAGCCTTTTTTAAAAGTCTGAGGCTGATGCAAAGACAGCAGGGGTCTGCTGCCTCCGCTATGGAGTTGCAGGCTGGTAGCTCTTGGCTCAACTATTCTGGTTGCCCATTTGTAACTTCTTTAGCCTGTTCCCATCATTTCATTTCTATTGACTGTGTAGTCTGCACTTTCAACACAAAGTATAAAGACCCCATCTCTTTAAATACAGTTTCCTGTAAAACAGGCCAAATTAGCAATGCTCTGAATACGATTTGCACAAGCCAAAAATCTGACAGATAATGAGTGATTCCCAGGTGAGCTGCGCATGAGGATCAAGGAAGCTGTGTTTTAATTCCACACCATTATCCCCTGTTCTGATTAATTGTTCCATGCTATTAACAACTCCCATGCTGACATCCCCCATCATAGCTTGCAGGCAACCTCATTCCCTCTCTTGCTTGCATGGGGCCGCTTTGTGCAGTGAACTCATTAACTCCAAGTCTGCACCAGACAGCAAGATTTGCATCTTGATTATCACTTTAAGAAAGGTTTGTACATTGTGCAGTGTTTTTTTTTTTTTTTTAAAATATAAAGCTGAGGACTATTGAATAATACTCATGACCATTGAATTGGTAAGACTAGCCTTATATAATATTAAGAAGGCCATTTTGGTCCATTGATGAAAATAACAAAAAACTGATTACTCACGTAAAGTGTGAAAGCATGTATAAGAAATGATGCACAAGCACTTGTGTGAAGATTGTATTCACAAGCCTACACGTCTGGCGTTTTTGATGATGGGTTTGAGAGTCACTTCCCTAATCTTCCAAATTATTTTTTGGATGGGTTACACTTGACGCTACAATGGTCGTGTGTAGGACATCAGAACATGCTGATAATCAGCAGGCCTCAACATGTAAACAAGGCAGACCTTTAGTGGGCTGACCAATTTCTGTAACACTGCCATGATGAATTTCTTTAACTCCATTTACTTATTAATATAGCCATGACCCACATTTTACCCCCAAATCTCCCCCTCTAGAGCATGTCCCAGCATTATTTGTTTTCTTTTACCTTGTTCCTATTCTAAAAATGGGATATATGATAGCTTGTAAAATTCTGGCAGGACCAGCTGCTGTAATTTAAGTTTTTATTCAGTTTTGTATATTTTTATATATAAAAATATATTTTTGTATATACAAAAATATAGGTCAACTATAGTGATAGTTCACAAAACAATTAAATCGTCATACCGTTGGGTATTCCATATTATAAATTTCATGGATCCTTTGCACCAGTTCTGCGTGTGATGGGGGAGTAACTTGTCGCCATTTTAATGCTATAAGGCATCTTGCTGCAGTGAGAACATGATTGATAAGTTTGGTAATAGGTTTTGGGAGATGTGGAATGGGGAGCCCTAGAAGCAAGTGTATAGGGTCTTCTGGTATAATCCGATCTACTAGTTTTTGGAGCAACGTCGTTATATATTTCCAGAAGGGCCATATCTTAGGGCATTCCCAGAATATATGAAGTAGACTACCCCTTGATATCAAGCATCTCCAGCATACTGATGGGAGCGAAGGATTCATGCGGTTCAACAATTCTGGGGTGCGATACCAGTGGTAGAGAATTTTGTACTGATTTTCCTGATATAAAGTGCAGATGGAGGTCTTTCTGGCATTAATCCAAATCTTCTCCCATTCCTCCTTGTCCAATGTTCGACCTAGAGCTTTCTCCCATCTACACATATAGTTATGCTTCAGTAATGGTATAACGCGATTCAAATTAAGTATATTATAAATACCTATCAGGTGTTTGCGGATAGCTCCTTCTAAGCACATTTTTTCAAATGATGTTAGTGGCGAGAAAATAAGTGATGGGGAGATGTGTATGCAAAGTGTTTAATCTGAAGATATGTAAAGAGGGTTCGAGTTGGTAAATTAAAATCAGTTTGTAAATTCTGGAAGGGCAATAAAGTCCTATCTACTTTGTGAATTATGTCATTAAAACGAAAGAGGGACTGCTCTGACCACGGGTGGGCTGCATATCGATTAATTGTAGCAGGTAGGAGGGGTGTGTATAGGAATGATCTCATTGAGGTGGTAGTTGAAGTTAGATTTAATTTAATCCCTACTGAATGCCATGTATCTTTAGTGTGTTTCATTGTAGATAAGAGTGAAGGGACGTGTGCTGTCTGTAAATTGGGCCATAAGAGGCTATTTAAATGTAGTGGTGAGATCCAGAGATTTTCTATTTCCGCCCATCTATTGGGGGGATGTAAAGAGGACCAGGATGCCATGTGACGGAGGTGGACTGCTATGTAATATTTTAATAAATCCGGAAAAGCCGGTCCACCCTGTGTTTTAGAGGATGTTAGCACTGTGTTGGCTATTCTATGAGCAGCATTGTCCCATGTAAATTGGAGGAGTGATCTTTGTAAGATTTTAAGATCCTGTATAGGTATTTTGATAGGTAAAGTAGTAAAGCAATTTTGGCAATATATCATTTTAATTGATGTAATTCTACCTATCCAGGATAAACGATATGATCTCCATCTTCGAAGGAGCTCTCTAATATCTCGATATAGAGGGATAAAATTAGTCTTATATAGAGAGGTCACCTGGGGGGTAAGGACCAGCTGCTGGAAGGAGGGTGACCTAGTTCCCACCTTAAAGTGTATTTCCACTTTTGCAGTCAATTTGATAACCCTCTAGGTTTTTGTTCCTATTCACACAGTTTATTGAACAATAACTAAAAAAAGAATTAAAACATTGTTACTTTTTTTTTTTTTTAGATGTTTTGAGAAATCAAGCAAGATGGCTGATTCCATTTTTTTTCTTAGCCCTTTCACAGTGGTCTGTCCCAATGGAAAGACTTGGGACTGAAATGTGAGCATTGTGTTTATCTGATAAGCTTAATTAACATACATTGGACAAGCCACCTCAGACCCCTCACTCCTCACAGCCCCTCCTAACATTTTAAAGAAATAGAAGAAATTTTAACCCTTAAAACCCTAACCCAAGGAAAAGCAATTTAAACTGCAAGACGCATTTATTTATTTTTGTAGCTTATGCTATGTGAATGGGAACATGTAACCTATATAAAATGGGTATTATATCAATTTGTCGGCGAAAGTGGAAATAGTCTTTAACCCCTTCGTGACGGGAGACGTACACTGTACGTCCAGCCACAAAGGGACCAAATGACTTGTCACGTACACTGTACGTGACGAGTTATTTGCTGCTTTAGAGGGCTGTTAACCGCTGAGAATCAGCTTTTAACATTCATTAATGGATGCCCTTACTACAGAGGCATTCATTAATGAAAGGGTTAACCTTTTTCAGACACCCGATACCTTAATATCGGGTGTCTGAGAGTCAAAGCAAAGCGGACACAGATGCCGGCTTTTGCCGGCATTCTGACAGCTCGTATAGATCGAGAGATATCTCTCTCAAGCTATACTGGTTTTTTTTTTTTCTTTCATGAATAGATACATAATGTGTCTATTCCTACAATGTATCTATCCCTGAAAGAAGAATGTTTGTTTGCTGATCGTTGTTGCAACAATCAGAAAACCTTTAGTGACAGCTGAATCCTGAACTGCTGCAGGATCAGTGTCACTAACTTATTATCGGCTGTTCTGAAGTTTGAAGCAGCCTGATAATAACCAAAAATTTATTAATTTATCAAGCAGTAACAGTGAGATTAATTCACAATGACTGCTTGATATAATTAAATAAATAAAATAACATTTTTAAGTTTAAAAAAAAAAGTGAAAAGTGTAAAAAAAAAAAGTGTAAAAAATAAAAATAAGGGACAAATAAATGAATGTATTTTAGCTGTGCTGGTTTTGTAAAAAAATACTACAAATCAAAACTGGGAAAAAAGTGTTTTTTTAACGTTTTTTTTTCCTTTTTTTTATATTTTATTTGTCCTAAGTGAGGCGTTAGGGCTACATATTTATATCACATATGTGTGTCTATCTGTCCTCTAAAAAACAATATATAATATGTGTGGGTGCACTTTGTAAGAAAGTATATTACTGACGTGGAAGAATCACACAGCAAAAATGTCAAAAGTGTGTCAGTCATTTACGAACAGAAACTAAAAACAAGCTGTCATGAAGGGGTTAATTGCATGTCTAGACATCATCAAAATTTACCCACAAAGCAAAGTCCCCTTCTTACTGCAAGACTTGACTTCTAATGATAATGTTTGTGGTGAATTACCTTATTCCTCAGTCTCCTTGCTTCCAGCACTCTCTCCTCATGTCTGAAGTGTCAGGGACTTGGGTGGGTCCTTGGTGTCCTTACTTGCACTGCAGGATCTCTAAAATCTACCTTTTATGTGAGCATGCCATAGGTTTTTCCAGTATCAATGCCAATCTGATCACAATTTTTCTAAAGACTTTCTTTCAATAAACTTTACACGGGTCTACACGCCAACGGTTTGACATAAATGCTGGCGCTACTTGAAATTAAATAACCCCCTCCCCCCCAAAAAAGTGGTTGAAATAGCGGAAGATCACGTGTGTGTCCAGAGCAGTTGGTTTGTAACAAAGATTTTGCATTTATAATGTTAATGCCTTAACATTTGATTTTAAAGAAAGCTTCTTGTAGTATCCAGATTGGTTTTATTCATGTAAACGTTGAAGGTTTTAGGAGTTTTCAAGGCAGTAAATTTTCTAAGTGCTCCACTTTCACTTTGGTTGTGTGAAGCAAATAGTTTTTTTGCTTATTAATGATCTCGAGCTGGTAAACATCAACATTTGTTCATCAGAGATTTCGGCCTAGAACCTTAGTTATAGGGTAGCTATACTGCGTGAGCCGCAATGGCTGTATCGATCATTCCAGACAAATGTCTATCTGTGCATTAGTTAACATGGAGGAATTGAGACAAATGTGAGTCCTTGGGGTAAGAGTCAAGGCGCATACAGTTACATGGCAGTAGTTTTATGGAACGAGGCTCAGTGCTCACCAACATTTTGGATCTGCACGTAGAGAGATGAAATGGTGATTTTCATCACAGAAATGCTAAATTAAGGCTGGCCATACACTGATCTATTTTTCTCGTTCAACCCTCGGGCTGAATGAGAAAAATAGAGCAGATTCCTGCATCAACACTACCAGCGTGTCGAAAGAAGAATCCAGCTGTTTGCATTGTATTTTGGCAGCGGCTGTCAGTATACCTAACCAGAGCCCACAACTCATTGGCTGCCGGCTTCTATCGTACAAAAATCTGCCAGCCAAAAGGGTGCCAACAGCGGCACACACTGCGCAAATTTCGTCAATTTCCTCAAAAAAACATCCGACATTCGCACAGTGTATGGGCACCTTTTACATAACCAACGCTGAAAAATATTTCTCTTCCTCATGGGTATCCTGTTCATTAGACATGTGCACTGCCAAAAAATTTGTTTAGTTTCGTTTCGTTTTAAATTCGGATTTGTGTTGTTTTAGTTTTTCGGGATTCGGGTGTGAAAGTCAATTTGGATTCGGAATTCGGATTCGGACGAAATTCGGTAGTGGTAGTTCGAACGTTCGTTTCGTTTTCGGTTCTTATTCGTTTCTTATTCGTTTCGTTCGTTCGTTTGCAGCAAAGTGACATTTGAGGGGGAAATTTTTTTTTCTCCTTCTCTAATGTCACTTTGCTCCAACAAACGAATAAGAAACTAAAACGAAACGAACGTTCGAACTACCGCTACCGAATTTTGGAAATTCGGATTCGTTTGCATTCGTTATGTCTGTAATTCGGAATTTAGATACATCCGAATGTCTGAATTTCCGAAAATGCGTCTGAATTTCGATTCGGAACGAAACGAATCGCACATGTCTACTGTTCATTTCAATATAATGCATTCTTTGCACTCCCTACCAATGCCACTCCTAGTATTCATCATAACCAGAATTTCGCTATTCTGAACTCTTAAATGTTGATTTTGAAAGGAGGAAATAGTTGCATATCTGTTTGTATCAGATATTGTATGCAATATGTGTCTGGAGTCAGTGTTTGCTGCGGATGTTAATAACTACAAGAATTTATTTTTTTAATGCTCAGAATTACTTGTGTCAGCAGTCCCATGTGTATCAAGTACAAAATCCTACATTTTGCCTTTATTACAGTATACAGTTTTGTTCAATAAATGTCCAGTGAAGCAAATATTCCATCTAATGGTGTTGATCAGCGGTTATTTCTAGACATCCATTACATTTCATTAGCAGTGCTCAGCATGTAAATTGTTAGAGTAACTGGGCTGCAGATAATCCTTGTTTACAATATATGCAAATTAGTTCTCATCAAGCAAATTGTGTTCCCTTGCTGCCAGTCCAAGGAGGCAACCATTGTGGATTGGCAAGGACAAATGCTAGTGACCTTCAGACAGGAAGAAGTGGACAGTGGGTCCCCAGCACCTGTTAAGCCTGTAAACATTCTGTTTGTCAAAGAACTTTAGGACTTGAAGCTTGATGACACCAGGGAGTCAAGTGTTTTATGTAGAATGATAGATTGTATTAGTGATACATATGAAGTATTTATTTTTTGGCTTGGCTTATGAAGTTGTTACTTGGGACAGATAGACATTAAGGTAGAATTTATTTTGGGTTTTGTATATTTCTAGAAGGATTTTTTTGGCATACAACTTGTGTTTGGCAAAATTTACTGTTAGTTGCTGCTCTCACCCATCTGTTGAAGCGCACCTTCATTCGAAAAGTGAAGATTTGCTATGTTCTAGGGCAGTGGTTCTCAACCTGTGTAACCTCGGGACCCACATGTTTCCTTGGTCATTAAGGCGATCGCGACCCACGATTTGAGAACCACTGTTCTAGGGAATATCTAGATGTGTTAACTGAGCCTAAGGAGTACCTTGACGAATCGACCTTTTTTGTCTGCAATACAGAATTCCTGAATCATTTTGGTCTTCCCGAGGTCAGCAATGTACTTCCTTTTAGTATAAGTGTGCTTTAGGCACTTCTGTGTTCTACTGGTGGAGTAATAGTCTGGTATGCATTTTTATTGTTTCATTGTTAATGTCTGTTCAAAATTAACTGAACAAATGTTTAGCTTCTATTTATTGCTTAACGATGCGTCTTTCAGCTACCTATATAGACATATGCAGGTTGCATAGTGCTGGTTCTTAGGTTTTTAAAGCTAGTTCTAGGTGATATTTGTCCAGGCCTGCAATATATATGTATGGCTTTGGCAGTTTGGGGCAAATATCAAGATGTCTGCACTTTTTTAGCTTGATGTAAATGCTCTTTCTGCAAGTTAAAGGGATGCTCATGTTTTTCTGGTTGACTGGTATTCCTTCCAGGATAAGAGTGGCTCGAGGATCATTGCAATTTTGTCTCTCACGGGCAGGGCCCTCCTTACCATCTTGTCTTGAAATGTATAGTAATTGTAATGTCGTCCTTCTATTGTAAAGCGCTGCATAATAGTCTCTGTAGTGGTTGTTTGGCTTGATAGTAAATGTTTCAGATCAGGATCTAGGTAGAACCTCCATATGTAAGCTTGCAAAATAGTGGCTTGGGACTGAAAGCATCAAGATGTTAGCACTTAAGTTAGACTCTTCACAGACAAGTTCCTATGAATACTCCACTCTGGAATATATTTATAAACTACAAATACTCATCCAAGGCTGCATTCACACCCAAGCATGGGCATTTATAGTAGATTTTGGAGCGGTTTTTTTTTTCAAGCGTGTTCAGTTTCAAGCGTTTTTGCCATTTGAATGCCAGGTACTGGAAGGAGAGGATTGTTTAACCTTGAAAAACACTAATTTCTGGCTTCGCTTATTGCAAAAGATTCCTGTTCCAGTGGCAGTGTTCACCAGAAAATGTGGCTCTAAGGGCCTGTTCACACCAGATTTAGTGCATTCCGGCCCGATTCTAGCCCGAACACACTGCCTTGCATTGCGGCCGGCTCACTTTTTTGTGGCGCAATGCAGGGCAGTGTGTTCTGGCTAGGATCGGGCCGCAACGCACTGCAGCTAGTGTGAATGGGCCCTAAAACATGTCAGGGGGAGGCTAGGTAGGATTTTTAAGTTTTGTATTAAAGGAGAACTATGAGGTGAGTGCTTTTCACTCACCTCATAGTTCTAGCCGACCTGTGACAATGAGACTGTGACAGGTTGGCTCAGTAGATCGGGAAGTGAGCGAACACATACCGTCGCTCGCTCACTTCTCGATCTATCCCTGCAGAAAGCCGTGACTGTCACTCACGGCTCCATGCAGGGATTTCCCCCCTCCCCGATCCTCCAGCGC
>NW_017307314.1:82565-86848 GCF_000935625.1 Nanorana parkeri
TCCCGGGAGAGCCAGAGCCACCTGTCAATCCCGCAGCTGGGTGGATCTCGACAGCAATGTCGGGATCCGTTCCGGCTGCGGCGTCTCAGTATACCGTGAGCTGTAGCTAGTTTGTGTTCTCCTGTGACCCTTAGGAGAACTATGGGGAAAAGCCCTGAGCCCCATAGTTCTTTAAGTGCTCTGTGTCTAGGGAGAAAATAAGTTAAGTCCCCCGAAGTTCTGAGCCAGCCAGCTGTCATGGTGCTCCCTGCAGCATTGAAATCTTCTTCCACGTCCTTATGTCTATACACTGTATAGAAGGTGATGATTTAAGGGACCTTAGACTGCTACAGAGGAGGGGTAGAGAAACTGGAGGAGCAGTCTAAGAAGAAGCAAGCTCTGAGCATTGAGTGGTTCTTAAGGTTTTTTTTTTTTTTGGTACCACAAATGAGCACTTGACCCTTGCAGTGTGGGGGTAGCCCCACTGCAAGGGTTAATCATTTCCTGGAGTAGTTATTTAATGAAGAACTTATGAACTTCTTCAAAGTTGTGTATTCACACATGCCATTAATGATGGCATGCAAGTGTGGTTTAGTTTAAGCAAGAAGGCTTTTCTATAACGAGCTAGCTGGACGTCAAGTTCCTCATTCACAAATACCAGCTGATTCATTGCTCAGATATGTAGCACCTAGAAGTGTTGTGTCTCTTGGCTTGTGCTGGCTCACTTTAGCCCTGACCTGTCTGTGCCGTGTAACACAATCAGCCCAACACTTAGTACATGTTTGTTACACCAGTTGTTTTTATTTTCACCTTTGTGTGAAAGTTTTGTGACCTTAACAGGAGGTCAGCCACAACTAATCTTGTAAAGGGTGTGAGAGCAGTAAAAAGTTCATGGCAATAATTTGCTTCCATCATCTCATTAAAGTGATTAATAGCTGAAATGATTTCCCGATTACTCTTGGTGGCGGGAGGGGGCCTGTTGCTAACCAAACAAAGTGGCTCTAAATGTGCTGTGACCTCATGTTATTTAAACAGTCAGGAATGGGAGGGAGACTTGGACGCTGCACAATAGGCATGCACATTACTTTAGATTGCCTTTTTCCTGTGTCAGACACGTGCCTAGTATTGTTAGAGACACTAAATGAAAGCACGTGTAGCCTTCCATACTGTGTGTATATATAATGTGCAAATATATTTTTGCAATCTTCATGTTGAGGTTATGATGTTTCAGCTAAATATAACTATTTTACATGATCCATTTCTGGCTCCGTGCGAGTTTGTCAGTGAGGTTACTGCACTAGATGTCAGACATCCACGGGGTGTTCATAGATGGGTAAATAAGAACATGTGGGACTTATAAGTACAAGTGATCCCAATCTTCGGCATCACACGCGGTTTCTGCAGTTTCTGATCTCTGAAACAATAACAAGCTCATTTGATAGTCCAACATTGTTGCTATTGCCGGAGAGTATCCTGCTGGAAAATCTCCCTGCAGATTTGATACTTTTCTTTGATGGGAAGGGATAAAAGTACCGCACATGCACTTGTGTTACGTATCTGGGCTGGTTTTGCAACGGTTGCCAGCAATCAAGCGATATTGTTTGACAACAGTGAGATATCTGTCCGTCGGTCTTTATAAAATGTATGTTTCCTGATCCAGTGATGGGACATTAAAAGAGCAAGACCACCTCTGCAAACAGATGGCATGGAAATGGATGGAGTTCTTATGCCACTTTCAGGCATTATAGAAGTTCTAAAGTCACAGGATATACTAACCTGTATAAAATCAGCATTGTAATAGGAATACTTTTTATAGTTTGACAATGCAATCAAATTCTTGGAAAAAAATCCCCTTTATGGAGTGCTGCCTTCTGTCTGCCTGTCATATAAAACAACTTCCTGGATTCCCAGTGTGCTTTGCATCACATCTAGCAGCAGGACATCTCAATTTCCCAAGACTACATAGCCCATAATGCATTGCTTCCAGCAAGCAATGATGATGTTACATTGTTCAGACCTTAGGTTGTAGTTCAGAAGGCAGGCTGTGTGGGTGACACAAGGAAGTACTTATTCACAGGCCAGAATGAAATTGTCAATGCTTTTACAGTAAGTTTACAGACTTCTAGATGGATATGGTTATTAGCAGTGGACCAGAACTTTATGGAAATTCAATATAGAAATACATATTTATTTTTCGTTTGACCATGGATACTCTAACATTTACAGTTAGTCTTGCGATGGAAAGTTACAATCTATAGACATGTCCAGATATGGATTATTACTATATGTCAACTAGTCTACCCTAAAATTGCCTAAAGACATGAGATGAGTCGCCTTATCTACCGCAAGACGCATGACCATTCTCCGGATATTGGACGTTAGGATATCGATGTGTTTACGGATAAGCACGCTGTGGGACTGCATGTATGCTATTCATCCCTTCTGCCTTTGCCTAAACTGTAGAGCTCATGTTTAGAGCTCATGTTTAGAGCGCAAACCATGCTTGCAAACCTTTTGAGACGGTTGGCTTGTGTCTACATGTCCGTACATGCTGATGTCTATTACCAGCTTTGTTTCACTTTGGCAGACTTTGATCTCACTTTGCAGAAGTTGCTCAGTTTGCTGCACTTTTGTCAGCGGATGATTATTGTTGCCTGCTCAGATTCCTTCACCCTCCCCTGCTCATGATTATCACTCCCAAGAGCGTCCATATGTGTTATCTCTTTTTGCAGCCAGCTCCTTCTAAAACCTTTTCCCCACTCTGATCTTCAAAAGTGCATGCTCCTTTTTGGGATTTTATCATCTTGTGCCAGCTGTAGGGGACCCGTTCTCTCGCATCAGTATGTTTTGGAAGTATGGGAGCTCCCTTTTTAATCCTTCACTTATTTTATTTCTATGGGTCAGAGCAGGTCACACAGATGGAAAATACACCCTTTTTGAGGTTTTTTTTTTTTGTGGCATATCTGGTCCCTAGGAATTAACGTATCTGTGGAGTGTGCTGCTTATCCCCTGCATGCACGCAGTACTAAACACAACAGAGGATTATGGGGATCAGGCTGTATTGGGAAATTGTCTTTTGTTTTAGCCTTTTTTCATTTTTACCAAATCCCTAATGTCTGGAATATAAACACACAAAAAATGGCTCTTTTTCTGCATATTGAGTGGTAATGTATTTCCTGTGTCCAGGGATCCCCTTCTCTAGTAATCCCAGAAATATGAGGCCGTCCTAATTTTCATATTTTGTTATGAAACATTTCTTAGAAACTGTCTGTAAATGTTTTCTGAAGGTCATAGAGAGCTGACCTTTACAGGAAACAAGTACAAGAAGTAATAGGACTGCTGAAGAGCATTAAACACGTATGGATTAGTCCGCTCAGCCTTACCCTTACACTGCAACTTAAAGTGGTCCAATAGTCTGCTGCTTGCCACCAGGGCTTCTGCCAAAATGTGCATAAAGTGTGCACAGCATATTTGCACACTAGACTTTTTTTTTGCCAATGTGCCCTCCTCCAGTAATGCAATGTAAGAAAAGCAGTGCGTTGCTGCAGGTTAGTCCATGCTTGCCTGCGACAGCCAGGCGCTTGTACAGTTTATTTCCTGACAGTCACTATACAGGAAATTGGATGATCGCACACTAGTGATGTCCAAACTTTCATTATCCTTTAATAAAAGGATTGACTGTTTCTCTCATAGTCATAGAGGTGTGCGATCGATCATCCAGTAATCCAATGTTTGCGTTCTCCCCCACATCTCAATTGCTGCTGCTGTCATCTCCACCTTGCAGGTTAGCCATCTTCAGCAGTCTTATTTGGCTGGGCCAGGCTGATTGTAACTTTTTGCGCATTGGCAAAAGTTAAGTAATCCCTGTACCCAATGCATGCCAGGAATGTACACTGAACTGCACGCAGTGATTTTTGTTTAATTTGTGTCATTTATGGACCTTAGTTTAGCAAGTCTACAAAGCCTGACCCTGGTTGGTGCCTGGGAAAAAAAAAAAGGTACCACACTTTTGGGGAGAAGGGAAGATGGCAATATCTGATATCTATAGGAGGTAATAAGTACCTGTTGGTGGTAAATTTACACATTTTGCCTGCCTGCATTTTACATGATAACTTATACCTAAGGGACTGAAAGCATCAAGATGTTAGCACTTAAGTTAGACTCTTCACAGACAAGTTCCTATGAATACTCCACTCTGGAATATATTTATAAACTACAACTACTCATCCAAGGCTGCATTCACACCCAAGCATGGGCATTTATAGTAGATTTTGGAGCGGTTTTTTTTTTCAAGCGTGTTTAGT
>NW_017307314.1:87300-87592 GCF_000935625.1 Nanorana parkeri
TCATCTACCTCTGAACGTTGGACCTTTCTCTCTCTAAAGAACACCAGGAAAAAAATTATTAACCCTTGCAATGGGGCTACCCCCACACTAGGGTTAAAGGAGAATTATGAGGAGTGATTTTCACTCAGCCTCATCTGAGCCAACCTGTGACAGGTTGGCTCAGTAGATCGGGAAGTGAGCGAACACATACCGTCGCTCGCTCACTTCTCGATCTATCCCTGCAGAAAGCCGTGACTGTCACTCACGGCTCCATGCAGGGATTTCCCCCCTCCCCGATCCTCCAGCGCTGACT
>NW_017307314.1:87753-102272 GCF_000935625.1 Nanorana parkeri
TTTACAGCTGGCTCTGTCTCTGGATAGACAGAGCCAGCTGTCAATCCCGCAGCTGGGTGGATCTCGACAGCAATGTCGGGATCCGTTCCGGCTGCGGCGTCTCAGTATACCGTGAGCTGTAGCTAGTTTGTGTTCTCCTGTGACCCTTAGGAGAACTATGGGGAAAAGCCCTGAGCCCCATAGTTCTTTAAGTGCTCTGTGTCTAGGGAGAAAATAAGTTAAGTCCCCCGAAGTTCTGAGCCAGCCAGCTGTCATGGTGCTCCCTGCAGCATTGAAATCTTCTTCCACGTCCTTATGTCTATACACTGTATAGAAGGTGATGATTTAAGGGACCTTAGACTGCTACAGAGGAGGGGTAGAGAAACTGGAGGAGCAGTCTAAGAAGAAGCAAGCTCTGAGCATTGAGTGGTTCTTAAGGTTTTTTTTTTTTTTGGTACCACAAATGAGCACTTGACCCTTGCAGTGTGGGGGTAGCCCCACTGCAAGGGTTAATCATTTCCTGGAGTAGTTATTTAATGAAGAACTTATGAACTTCTTCAAAGTTGTGTATTCACACATGCCATTAATGATGGCATGCAAGTGTGGTTTAGTTTAAGCAAGAAGGCTTTTCTATAACGAGCTAGCTGGACGTCAAGTTCCTCATTCACAAATACCAGCTGATTCATTGCTCAGATATGTAGCACCTAGAAGTGTTGTGTCTCTTGGCTTGTGCTGGCTCACTTTAGCCCTGACCTGTCTGTGCCGTGTAACACAATCAGCCCAACACTTAGTACATGTTTGTTACACCAGTTGTTTTTATTTTCACCTTTGTGTGAAAGTTTTGTGACCTTAACAGGAGGTCAGCCACAACTAATCTTGTAAAGGGTGTGAGAGCAGTAAAAAGTTCATGGCAATAATTTGCTTCCATCATCTCATTAAAGTGATTAATAGCTGAAATGATTTCCCGATTACTCTTGGTGGCGGGAGGGGGCCTGTTGCTAACCAAACAAAGTGGCTCTAAATGTGCTGTGACCTCATGTTATTTAAACAGTCAGGAATGGGAGGGAGACTTGGACGCTGCACAATAGGCATGCACATTACTTTAGATTGCCTTTTTCCTGTGTCAGACACGTGCCTAGTATTGTTAGAGACACTAAATGAAAGCACGTGTAGCCTTCCATACTGTGTGTATATATAATGTGCAAATATATTTTTGCAATCTTCATGTTGAGGTTATGATGTTTCAGCTAAATATAACTATTTTACATGATCCATTTCTGGCTCCGTGCGAGTTTGTCAGTGAGGTTACTGCACTAGATGTCAGACATCCACGGGGTGTTCATAGATGGGTAAATAAGAACATGTGGGACTTATAAGTACAAGTGATCCCAATCTTCGGCATCACACGCGGTTTCTGCAGTTTCTGATCTCTGAAACAATAACAAGCTCATTTGATAGTCCAACATTGTTGCTATTGCCGGAGAGTATCCTGCTGGAAAATCTCCCTGCAGATTTGATACTTTTCTTTGATGGGAAGGGATAAAAGTACCGCACATGCACTTGTGTTACGTATCTGGGCTGGTTTTGCAACGGTTGCCAGCAATCAAGCGATATTGTTTGACAACAGTGAGATATCTGTCCGTCGGTCTTTATAAAATGTATGTTTCCTGATCCAGTGATGGGACATTAAAAGAGCAAGACCACCTCTGCAAACAGATGGCATGGAAATGGATGGAGTTCTTATGCCACTTTCAGGCATTATAGAAGTTCTAAAGTCACAGGATATACTAACCTGTATAAAATCAGCATTGTAATAGGAATACTTTTTATAGTTTGACAATGCAATCAAATTCTTGGAAAAAAATCCCCTTTATGGAGTGCTGCCTTCTGTCTGCCTGTCATATAAAACAACTTCCTGGATTCCCAGTGTGCTTTGCATCACATCTAGCAGCAGGACATCTCAATTTCCCAAGACTACATAGCCCATAATGCATTGCTTCCAGCAAGCAATGATGATGTTACATTGTTCAGACCTTAGGTTGTAGTTCAGAAGGCAGGCTGTGTGGGTGACACAAGGAAGTACTTATTCACAGGCCAGAATGAAATTGTCAATGCTTTTACAGTAAGTTTACAGACTTCTAGATGGATATGGTTATTAGCAGTGGACCAGAACTTTATGGAAATTCAATATAGAAATACATATTTATTTTTCGTTTGACCATGGATACTCTAACATTTACAGTTAGTCTTGCGATGGAAAGTTACAATCTATAGACATGTCCAGATATGGATTATTACTATATGTCAACTAGTCTACCCTAAAATTGCCTAAAGACATGAGATGAGTCGCCTTATCTACCGCAAGACGCATGACCATTCTCCGGATATTGGACGTTAGGATATCGATGTGTTTACGGATAAGCACGCTGTGGGACTGCATGTATGCTATTCATCCCTTCTGCCTTTGCCTAAACTGTAGAGCTCATGTTTAGAGCTCATGTTTAGAGCGCAAACCATGCTTGCAAACCTTTTGAGACGGTTGGCTTGTGTCTACATGTCCGTACATGCTGATGTCTATTACCAGCTTTGTTTCACTTTGGCAGACTTTGATCTCACTTTGCAGAAGTTGCTCAGTTTGCTGCACTTTTGTCAGCGGATGATTATTGTTGCCTGCTCAGATTCCTTCACCCTCCCCTGCTCATGATTATCACTCCCAAGAGCGTCCATATGTGTTATCTCTTTTTGCAGCCAGCTCCTTCTAAAACCTTTTCCCCACTCTGATCTTCAAAAGTGCATGCTCCTTTTTGGGATTTTATCATCTTGTGCCAGCTGTAGGGGACCCGTTCTCTCGCATCAGTATGTTTTGGAAGTATGGGAGCTCCCTTTTTAATCCTTCACTTATTTTATTTCTATGGGTCAGAGCAGGTCACACAGATGGAAAATACACCCTTTTTGAGGTTTTTTTTTTTTGTGGCATATCTGGTCCCTAGGAATTAACGTATCTGTGGAGTGTGCTGCTTATCCCCTGCATGCACGCAGTACTAAACACAACAGAGGATTATGGGGATCAGGCTGTATTGGGAAATTGTCTTTTGTTTTAGCCTTTTTTCATTTTTACCAAATCCCTAATGTCTGGAATATAAACACACAAAAAATGGCTCTTTTTCTGCATATTGAGTGGTAATGTATTTCCTGTGTCCAGGGATCCCCTTCTCTAGTAATCCCAGAAATATGAGGCCGTCCTAATTTTCATATTTTGTTATGAAACATTTCTTAGAAACTGTCTGTAAATGTTTTCTGAAGGTCATAGAGAGCTGACCTTTACAGGAAACAAGTACAAGAAGTAATAGGACTGCTGAAGAGCATTAAACACGTATGGATTAGTCCGCTCAGCCTTACCCTTACACTGCAACTTAAAGTGGTCCAATAGTCTGCTGCTTGCCACCAGGGCTTCTGCCAAAATGTGCATAAAGTGTGCACAGCATATTTGCACACTAGACTTTTTTTTTGCCAATGTGCCCTCCTCCAGTAATGCAATGTAAGAAAAGCAGTGCGTTGCTGCAGGTTAGTCCATGCTTGCCTGCGACAGCCAGGCGCTTGTACAGTTTATTTCCTGACAGTCACTATACAGGAAATTGGATGATCGCACACTAGTGATGTCCAAACTTTCATTATCCTTTAATAAAAGGATTGACTGTTTCTCTCATAGTCATAGAGGTGTGCGATCGATCATCCAGTAATCCAATGTTTGCGTTCTCCCCCACATCTCAATTGCTGCTGCTGTCATCTCCACCTTGCAGGTTAGCCATCTTCAGCAGTCTTATTTGGCTGGGCCAGGCTGATTGTAACTTTTTGCGCATTGGCAAAAGTTAAGTAATCCCTGTACCCAATGCATGCCAGGAATGTACACTGAACTGCACGCAGTGATTTTTGTTTAATTTGTGTCATTTATGGACCTTAGTTTAGCAAGTCTACAAAGCCTGACCCTGGTTGGTGCCTGGGAAAAAAAAAAAGGTACCACACTTTTGGGGAGAAGGGAAGATGGCAATATCTGATATCTATAGGAGGTAATAAGTACCTGTTGGTGGTAAATTTACACATTTTGCCTGCCTGCATTTTACATGATAACTTATACCTAATGATTGGTACTCTTCCCATGTTATGCTAGAGTGGAATTGTTGACTCTCCCAGTAATAGGTGACCTATACACACAACATCAGCAAGATATATATTTTCCCATTAACTAAGCCTACCGTGAATGCTTTAGCACATGTGTATTAGTAATCATGCCTTGTCATTAGATACCATGACACACTGATGAATATTAATAATAAAATAAACTCTTTTTAGCAATCACTTGTGCTCTTCTCTTTGTAACATATACAGAGTCTGATTGGAAACAGTTGGTATCATTTGCATTGCCTATTATTGTCTCCTCCTTAGGTCTTTGCACGTGGTCTTATTAAATGTCATTTATTCAGACAGTTGGGTCAGTGTTGGTTTCACAGTGTACTCTGCATTTGTGTAGGCAGTATCTATATCTGCCTCTGTTTCTTTGTGTGCTTGGAAGTTTATCTTGCACACACCCTATTTGCCTTGCATTATTCTGAGCAATATAAGCGATGCCAGTGAAGAAAGCATTGTCTTATCTTAGTATATGTAATGCCACCTTCCTGAAGCTTGGTTAGTCATGAATTGTTTGCAGTTAGTGATAAGGCTGGTGAAGGAACAATAGTCTCTATCGTAACCTTATAATGTGATGTTGACTCTTACGTTTTTGATTGGTGAGTGATTTCGGCTCATACCAGGCTAATAAGTCTAATTTTCAAGTCAGAAATATTCTGTCCTATGGCAGGCAGTAGTTGGTAAAATGCCATTTTATGTTGAAATTCCACTGAATATTTTGATGGGTCAGGCACTGTGACTTCTGGCTATAGATCCACTGGCACAACTGTAATCTTCCTTCTATTTTGTTGGACTTCCTGCCTCATGCTACTCACAGGATCCCCAGTATGCAACATGCAGCAGTTGTCAGCTCACTAATACTTGGCCGACACTTGTATGCCATGAAATCATTACCACTCTGCTTTATCGGCTGGGCATAATTCTGATCATAAATTGTAAAGCTCCTTAAGACAGGGTTGGATTCCCTGGTCCCCAGGAGATTTTTCAGTTACTTTGGTGACCTGTCGAGCAGAAACTGTGCAGTAGGGCAATTTTGCATCCTTAATTTCCATCATATCTACATTATCTAAAAGTAGCCTCGGTGCCATGAGCCAAGGTGGGATTTAATCTCATGCTCCCTCTGAAAAGCTTTACTTGACTCTCAATGGGAACAGTCCTGATGGGGGCAGTTCATATGGTCATTTTAATGCCTTGCTACTGGGTTTTTTTTGGCTGGTACACACACAGTGCAAGGAGTACTTGGTGGTAGAGCTGCAGCTAACGATTATTTTCAAAATCGATTAGTTAGCCGATTATTAAGTTCGATTAATCGGTTAATCGGATAAACTATAAAATAAAGTTTAAAAAATGGCTCCAGTGATGGGACTACTAGTTTGTATTGAGATTGTAGTCCATCACAGGAGCAAGCTTGGAGCGGTGGAAGTAAAAAAGAAAAAAAGATAGTGTGGTGTGCAATATAGTGAAATGGAAAGTGTAAAATTATACAGCAATGCATGCAGAATGGCAACGGCTATAGAGGACTACAAATCCCAGCAATAGTACATTATAGTTGGCGGCATTCTGCATTGTGCTGTATAATGTACTATTGCTGGGTTTTGTAGTCCTCTATAGCTGGTGATATTTAGCATTGTACCACTTTATAATGTACTATTGCTGGGATTTGTTGTACTCCTCTATAGCTGGCGGTATTCTGCAATGCGCTGTATAATGTACTATTGCTGGGTTTTGTAGTCCTCTATAGCTTGTGGTATTCCGCATTGCGCTGTATAATGTATTATTGCTGGGACTTGTAGTCCTCTATACAGCGCAATGCAGAATGTCACCAGCTATAGAGGAGTACAACAAATCCCAGCAATAGTACATTATACATACAGTGTACAATGTATTGCTGGGATTTGTAGTCCTCTATAGCGGATGGTATAATATACAGTACAATGTACCATCAGCTATAGAGGAATACAAATCCCAGCAATACATTATAGAGCACCATGTGGGGGAAAGTGCAGTCTTCCAGCAACTTGCTTCTGAGATCAGACCTGTCTATCAGCAGCTGTCATCCCCCCACACCTGCTCCTCCTTACTACATCTCCCCGCGTCCCTGTGCCAATCATGGATGTGAATGGGCAGGAAATGTGAGGAGGTGCGGCGTGTGGAGCGTGGATGCGAGCGGGTCTGGCAGCGGCGAGCGTGAGGTGGGGAGGAGGTGCGGCGCACAGTGTGTGGAGCTGTGAACAGGGCCAACTGATCGGAAGCCGATTAATCGATTATTGTAAAAGTTGACAACTTTTTCAATAATCGATTATAATCGATTATGTCGATTAGTTGTTGCAGCCCTACTTGGTGGGTAGATCTAATCCACCCACTAAGTACCCCTTGCACAGTGTATGTACGATAGGAGAACATGTCGAGGTTAAAAAAAAAATCTGGTGAAATAAATAATTACAGATGTTGGCCCCAATCCAGTGATTAGTGACATTTTGCACCTAAATGCACTCGCACTGCATACCTGCCTACTGCGTCCACTTTACTTCATTCATTTCTGTTTGGGTACAAATACAGCACATTTTTTTAAATTTTGGGTAGAATGGGAAAAGGCTGCAATCTAGAGGGTTTTTCTTTATTGCTGTATCTGTTTCCATTGCATGACTCTCCTGCTTCCAGTCCCATAGAAAGATTCAGAAATGTAAGGAAATCTCTACAAAGTAAGCAGAAATCCAACCTTTTGGGATGCGTTTCCACAGATTGTAGCATGGATGAGCGTTCTAAAGCTGCATTTGTGTTGCATTCGTTTGGGCGTCCTTTTAAGATGCGTTTGCATTGCAAGCCTCATATGCCGAAAGATGGAGCAGAGGCTAGAAATGCCAACGCCATTTGGATCTACTTGTAGACCCGGTCCAGAACTAATATCAGAACTTCTATAGTTTTTTTTTTTTGTGTTTTTTTTATATTAACCTCTTGCCGTCCGCCCGTAGTAAAAAAATAAAACCCCCAGTGGTGAATAAATACCACCAAAAGAAAGCTCTATCTGTCCCCAAAAAAGGGTATAAAATTCATTTCAGTACAGCGCTGCATGACGGAATAAATGTCAGTTAAAGTAACGCAGCGCTGAATACTGAAAAATGGCCTGGATGGGAAGGGGGTTTAACACCGCGGATGTCAACTGGTTAAACTTGAGCTTAACTGTACCAGACAGCAAGCAAAGTGTGATTACTGTGCTTCAGTTTTGGGTGATGTGAACCACCTCTCCTGCTCTGCCATTTATAATAGCTGCTAATATATGAAATATTTTAGGTCATTGGCACCCAATTTATCTCCAATCACTAAAAGTTGAGAATCTGGCGCTGAGACTTAGAATTCCTAGGACGAATATTGATTGTTGAGGACTGTTTGAATATAAAGTTTTGTGACCCCTGTAAAAAGCGGAATGTTTGTGTGGTTAGCATTTTGAAATTGTTCGGCCATATATTCATTGTGATTTAAGTGTTCTGTGTGTGTTGCAAAACTTACTCCCAAATAATCTCTTCAGAATATTTAAAGTGCTGACTCAGGATCTGACCTGCAGCTGTTATCATTACTTCCATTGTGGACTTTGTAGTTGAAGTAAAAGGTTAGCTAATCTGCTGTCTGCTCTGAATGTTGATTCCATTAACATGTCTTACTTGCTAACCATACATAACCAACCAACCTTTACTTCTAAACTATTTTGGATGGATAGAACATCCCGGATCTGCCTCGTGATTCCTCTACTTACACTGTTTCTTATTTTTGATAACTGACATGATTTATGCTGTAATTTTACTCATGTGATGTATTTTTTTTCTTCTGTATCTTTTTCAGTGATGTTTTTTGGGTTTCATTACTAAATTTTATTGACTTTATTCCTTACTCTGGGGATGACACTACTCCCGATGATGGATCACCACTGATTCATATGGCTTTCTTGTCCTTATTGCCTACTTTAGATTTTGGACAGGTCAGCTGTAGGTTCTCTTAGAGGTTGTTTACTGTGATTGTACTACAGTATTTTTGTACTTCTGTGTTTTTATCTTCTATCAAGAAATAACATTAGTAAACATGTGTTGCAAATGAAAATATAGAGGTACTGGAAGTTTCACACCCCGGGTTGTAATGTAGAGAAAGAAGGTATTTCCACAGTGAGGTGTGCAAATGCCCAAAGTACCTCCTATATTTTCATTTGCAACACATGTCTACTAATGTTATTTCTTCCCGCTGTAGTGTGTTGCTGTCTTTCTCCCAGACGTCTGGGAGAAAGACAGCAACACACTACAGCGCAAAAGCAGAACATTATAGCCTCCAATTTAACAACGTCTGCTGTTGCTGCATCTCGCCTGACGACTACAGTGTGCTCTCTCCGACGCGACCCCCCCACCTGCATCGTGTGTGGCAATCTTTGCTCGACAGAATCAATTTCTATCTGAATACAAATACAGTTGCTTTCATCACATTCTTGTGCTTATGCTTCTGATCAACTAAACGTGAAGATATATGCACGACACATATATTTTTCTCCTGATCTCTTCCCCTGAAGAAGCCCCGTTTGGGCGAAACATGTTAGGAGCACTCATATAATTTTGAAAACAAGCAGCTGCAGATTTAATAACTGTACGGTATTGTCACCGGATGGTGAATTCATCCGCATATGTTTTTATCTGTGATTTTTCTTTTGACCTTTTTGCTTTTCAATAATGTTTAAAATGATATCTTAAAATTTCCACTCGCATTTTGCGAGTAAGAATAAGGTGAGGGCGAGTGGAAATTTGAGCGCAGAGCAGCTCCTGCAGTTCCGGCTTCCTTCGGCCGGAGCTCTGACAGTTCTGAGCTCCGGCGAATTATTTTTTGTGGGGGATTAATAAGGGAGAGTGTATCATTTTGTGTGGGCGGGGGGAGGTGTAACGTTGTTGAGCATTGTATTATTGTGCTTTAAGCTGGCCATACACCTTACAACCATCGCACGACTTTCGTTGTGCGATGGTTGTAAGGTCATTAAAATCTCGTACGATCTGCCCATCTTGGACAGGCAGATCGTACTTGCGATCATCGCAAGCCCTCCCCGCGGAGGGAAGGGCTTCCGATGATTGCAGTGCTGAGTGGGCACACTGGCCCGTGCGGCATTAGTTTCCAACCACGCCACCAACCCGCCAAAAATCGTACGATTTTCGGCAGGTTTTCCAGCGTGCTTGGAATACAAAAGTCGTAAGACCTTACAGTAGAAGCGGTCGCACGCTGCCCAAACACATCCTCATATGGTAGTGGTGAAAATTATCAGTGCCCCCCAGTTTTGACTGTGGTATCTTATCTGCACCCTGTTAACATAATATAAAGCTATGTTATAATTGCTGTTTTTTATATTTTGGACTCTTTGTTCCTAAGAAAAATTTAATTTCATAAGCTTTAAGGGGGCGTGGTGGGGTGCGGGCCTTTGGTGGGGTTGGAGGCGGACCAGGGCAAGGTTTGGTGGGACAACTGGTGGAGAGTAAGGTTTTTGCCTGGCTAGTAGGTCTAGACTTGAAATTTTAAGCCTTGATTTAGTACATTGTAACAATGGTATAGATATAAAATAAATATATAAATTAAAAATGCAATGCTTACCCAAAACATGAATTGCTGATAATTTTATTGCGACATTGTGGTAATTTGACATTTATTATTTTTTAATATTCAGGATTTATATGGCGCAGCACTTTACAATCTAAGGAGGGCATTACAGTTACAATACAATGAGGGCTCTGCCCGTAAGAGCTTACAATCTAAAATCATGTAGGAAGATTGGGCAGCACAGTCTTGGAAGTTTAATATATTACAATTATGCAGCTAAAAACACATAATAAGATCAGACATGGCTATGGCTGCAACAACTAATCGACATAATCGATTATTAAAAAGGTTGTCAACTTTTTCAATCATCGATTAATCGACTTCCGATAGGTTGGCCCTGTGTACGGCTCCACACACGCTGCACGCCCGCCCAAATCCACGATCGCCACAGGGACGCGGGGAGAAGAAGTAAGGAGGAGCAGGTGTGGGCGGATGACAGCCGCCGATAGACGGGCCCGATCTCAGAAACAAGTTGCTTGAAGACTGCTGAGGTAAGCATGCACTTTCTCACACATGGTGCTCTATAATGTATTGCTGGGATTTGTATTCCTCTATAGCTGATGGTACATTGTGCTGTATATTATACATAGGAATACAAATCCCAGCAATACATTATACACTGTATGTATAATGTATTGCTGGGATTTGTTGTATTCCTAATAAAGCTGGTGGTATTCTGCATTGCGCTATATAGAGGACTTAAAATCAAGGAATACATTATACAGCGCAATGCGGAATACCACCAGCTATAGAGTACAACAAATCCCAGCAATAGTACACTATACAGTGGTGCAATGCCGAATACCACTCTCTAGAGAGGACTGCAATACTACATTATACAGCACAATGCAGAATACCACCAGCTATAGAGGACTACTAAACACGATTAACCGATTAATCGAACTTAATAATCGGCTAACCGATTTAGAAAATCGTTAGCTGCAGCTCTAGACGTGGCCTAACTCTGACTTAAGCATTTCATGATTTTTAACAGCTCGAATGTTCACACTCGCCTAATGTCTTCCTATAAGAGACTGGTTCTGTTACCTGGGTATCTGAGCTATATATTGGTGATGAGGCATTTACTATGCTCCTCATTCACATCTCTGCGGCGGCATTCAATTTCTAGATTGCAGTACATTCTGCTACTGTGCTGTTAATCCTTCCAGTTACATGCCGCAGTGTTAGTGTACACCATCTGAGAGAGCAGAAGAGTGTGCCCTCATGCTTCCGCATCCCTTTCAACATCTGATGTTACATGACATCTCAATTCTGCATAGTGTCTTCGGCTGATCCTTGACAGCAAATACAGCGCTGCTACTGTATCTGCTGTGAGCTGGTTATCTGGTATCTTCAGCCAGCTCTCCGAGGTGAACTAATGAGATGGCACGTTCACTCCTTTTGTTACACTCTAATGGTATCAGGAGGCATTTGTACGCCATAAAATGCTAGAAAACCTAAGGTCATATAGCTCGAAGTTCCCTGTGCACACAAATCTCTTCCATCAAAGCTTTAGGTCTGATGTACAGGTCTGAATATTAAACACGCTATAAGGACAATAGAATGTTGACATCCCTATAAGTTGAGTTCAGCTGTTTTCAGTGAAGGATTTGGTTAATGCTACAGGATAAACTGCAAGATAGCGCACAGACATTTTAGACAGTTGTGTTCTTCGAACCTTGTGTCACAGTGTAAGGTAGGACCTTTTTAATTCCACTATGACTGTGTATCTATATGACTGTGTATAGCCAGCTCCATAAAATGTGGTTTAATGATTTTGGTGTGGAGGATCTCTGGTGACCTGCGCAGAACCTTGACCTCAACTTTATTGAAGAACTTTGAGATTAATTGGAATACCAATTGCAAGTCAGGGGCCTCTCCAATACCACTACCTGACCTCGCAAATACTATTTTGGCCTAATGAGCACAAATTCCCAGAGATGCTCTATAACATTTTGTGTACTGCCTTCCCAGAAGAGTGAAGGCGGTTACAGCTCAAAAGGAAGGGGTTGGTGTGGGGGATTCTGTATTCATGGCCATGGTTTTGGAATGGGATGTCATATAGTTAATAAAAATGTGTCTAAGTTCGGTCTCAGCTGGTGTGGTTTACCATAGCAACCAATCGGCTTGTATCTTTCATTTTTTCCACACCGTTTAGAAAATGCCATTTAAGGGCTGTTGGACTGCCGCAGTTGAGACTCAACGCTTTTTAGAATTCCTCCGCCCCCCATAGAGTATTTGGCAGCCATATGGGTTTCTGTTGCTCACATTAGACACTGACAATTTTGCCTTTTCCAACACCTTGCCAGCAGCAAAAAATACTACCTAACTGCCGAGATGGAGCCAGACTTCAGTGGTTTGGTAAATGAGGTGGCAGTGCTATAAGGCTCTGTTCACACCCAGGCATGTTCTGTCTCTGAAAGCTAAGCGAAAGGCAAGGAATCCCATTCATTTCTATGGCTCCTGTTCCTCCTGTGTTTTGTTGCTAGCGCTTTTTGGCCCCATAGACTTCATTGGATGTGAACAGGTCGGGTGTGAACAGGGGCCATAGAAATTAATGGGATTCCTTGTCTTTAGCGTTTTGTTGCGTTTTACCTTTTGAGCGACAAAACACCTAGGTGTGAATTCCACCTTTTTAGAAAAAATAAATGCACACATCTTCATAAAAGAAAACAAATCTGCATTTATTATTTTGCATTGGAGCCATTGCATCTGTGATCATTGGATTGTGGGTGCAATGCTCTGGCTCCTGCTGATTCTCCCTCCATGTCCATACAATAACAGGAGAAAGAATGAATAGACTACATATGTGGTGCACTCTCTACACTTGTATTCCATTGAACTACAAAGCTCTCTGCAGAGTTTCTCCATTCACAGATCCTGTCTAAGTGCGACGTGACCATGTTTCATGTTACTCCCTGAATATGGGTGTCACCTGAAACATGGTCAGAAAAGTAAACTTGGACTTTAAGCTGCAAAAATGGATGGTAACAATTTGTGACAATGTGTACAGAATACAGTCAGACTCTATAAAATACAATGTTCAGAAAGAACAGCCAACTCGTATACCTCAATTTGTACTTTGTAGAGGTTTGTTCCAGTTGTGTGCTTGGTAAACAGTGTGTGCAATGGAGAACCAAGTTCAACACCGGGACCATCTTTATGATACAGCAGGGACTGTTAACACTTAAATATGAGATTGCAGGATTTTGTACCACTATGTTCCCCTTTAACAGTGAACAGCTAATAATTCCCATTTTAGCTTCTCCGGTCCTTGTATGTCTCCCCATGTGCATTAGGATCTGTTTCCTTTTATATAGGCCATATAAAAAACCTATCACCTTTGCCCTCCATGCTGTGTGCCAATGTCTATTGGCTTGTTTACGGCTGGCAGTATTTTCAGGTCTCTTTAGGGCTGGGCTTTCTGTTACCAATGCAGCTTTTGCCCAGCATTTCAGCCTGCTATTTCTAGGTCAGAGACCTGTATCTGTTTAGCATTGATTTGTATTTTTACTCAGGCGCAGCTGTTCCTGGCTGAATACATTCTCAGGAAAAATCAATTGGAATAGGATGGTAAAATCGGCAACAAATTGTGAGGATTATTTTACTCTAAAGACGTTTGTGCAGCTAAATCATAAGCTCTTTGAGGAACCCTGACTTCCAAGAACGAGAGTCCTGCTACTATGGGCATTTAACTTGATCATGTTGTATTTGTCATCTTTTTGTCCCTTTTTAAGTAAAATTGATGTCAATGTGTATTTACCAGTGGAGTAAACCGTACTGAACATGAACAGTGGCCATTGGACTGCACTTGGGTTTCCGTTTCTGTGTCTGACTTTGGACAGAACCAGTCTTTAGTAAATACAGATGCAGTACTGTATTTAACATGTGCTAAACACCTCGTGGTAGGAAATAGTGTGTGCGTGTATTTTATGGTAGTGTGAACTTAATGTGGTTTCACAACATGTATCCCACCTCAACACAGTCTAGCTCCTGGTATGCATGCAACCCCTTATGTCCTCTGTTACGCTTTGAAATTCTACAACCACTGACCAGTTTATTCATACGCAGGCTTCCTAACAGGCCAAATGGTGTATAATTTGGTTGCATGCATATGAAGCATGCGAACATGGTAAAGAGGTTTGTTACTGACCAAATTTTAGAATTGATTAGTTGTGCTTTGTAAGCGCCTATTATCATTGTGCCAGATTTAGTCGTTGAAAGATCTCCGTAGGCAGCTTGTACTCTTAGGCATCACATTCTCAGGAATTTAGAGCCTCCTGTATACTTTTGGGGTGTTCAAAGGGTGCTCAAGAAGTTGTTTGAAGGTAGATTTTAATTTATGCTGATGCTAGTTTTAATTGCGCAGAGGTTTATTGTTGGGGCTTGTTCACACCATGTGCGGACCAGAACAGTTTGTTCTCGGACCAAAAAAGCATCCCAACGTATCCCTATGGTATTTCTGGGCTGTGTTCACCCCAGCACAGTCCACTCTGGTCTAGACAAAAAAAAATGCTGCAAGTCTCATTTTATCTGGTTGGAAATGCACTGGAACGCATGGAGACGCATGAAAAACACATGCAATTGTACTGGATTGCACCTGAAAGCCCATTTTTAAGCTAAAAAAACCAAACTGCACTGCGTTTGCAGATCTGCTCCAGATCTGGTCCAGACATGGTATGAACATAGCCTTGGTGCATGTCACATTTTTTTTTTAATGATGCTGTCTTTTTTTATAT
>NW_017307314.1:102303-124164 GCF_000935625.1 Nanorana parkeri
ATATTACCAACCCTTATTGCTCCTGGCTTTGTGTTTATTTTGATGTATTGGATTATATGGTGTCTTTATATTTGCTCGGAGTTTAACTCCATAGTAGGGACTTTTGTAGTTTTAAGAATGTCTAGTGCTGCATAACAGAAAGGTTCAGAAGGGCAAGTGGGGCAGAGACAAACATGCAAAGAGTGGCTAAACCTTACATATAAATGAATAATAAATAGGTGCGAGGTGTGTTATGATTTATCACAGCATGATTTACTTAAAGCCTTAGTCCTGGTAACTTCTGTAAAGTGTTTATTGTGGTCTGTGTCTCTGATTTCTTGTCTTTGTGTTGCATGGATAGAAAAAATGAGGGGTCATCTATGCAATGGATTCGCATCACTTCCCTACTCTATGCAAAACAAACAGTTTGGCGTTGGGCTTATATGATATCGTTTATTTCTATTAAAGGAGAACTATGAGATGAGTGATTTCCACTCACCTCATAGTTCTAGCCGACCTGTGACAATGAGACTGTCACAGGTCGGCTCAGTAGATCGGGAGGTGAGCGAACACATACCAGGTTCGCTCACCTCTCGATCCTGTCACGGCTCTCTGCCGTGACAGGGGGAGGGCTGGATTCCCCTCTCCCCACTCAGATCTGCCAGCGCTGACTGGCGGAACGGACGGGGGAGGGGGCAGGTACAGCTGGCTCTGCCTCTAGATAGGCAGAGCCAGCTGTCACTCACGCAGCTGGGCGGATCCCGTCATCTACGTCGGGATCCGCTCCGGCGTCAGTATACTGCGAGCTGTAGCTCGCGGTATACTGAGCTTAGGGTAACGCGAGGACGCTAGTTTGTGTCCTACCGTTACCCTAAGGAGAACTATGGGGAAAAACACTGACCCCATAGTTCTCCTTTAAGAATGTATTAGTTATTGTAGTGTTTTCCTTAAAGGTAGGACTTATTTTATTTTTCATTCCACATAGCCTTCCCTGTGTTAAATAGAAAGTGCCCAAACTTTATTTACCCTCCTCCATGATCCAGCGCGGTCTTGAGTGTCCTCTTCTGGCAAAATGACATGAATGTAATTCTGCCTATCTCCTGTGAGCCCAACCTTTTACTCATACACTGTCTGGGGCTACGTCATTACGCAGGCTGGGTTCATGGTATTCCAGAACTGAGTATTGCTCACACATCAATATCGGAGTACTGCTAAGTCCACGTAGGCCAGCTCCCTGCATCTGCCAAGGAATCCTTGTGATGTCACTGGAATGTCTGGAAGACTGCAGGAAAGCAGAATGTGTATTTGTTTTTGTGTTTTTTTTTTTTTATAACGAAAACTTGGTGTGTCTTTCATGTTCATAAATAACAGCTTTTCCATGTTTTTGTTATTGTAGTAATATTTTTAGATCAACCACTAGAGGGAGCTGCATTTCACTTGGAGATTGCATTGTTTTCAGTGAGTAGGCTGACTCAGACTTGCATCATAAGATCAATAAAGCACAACCCTTCATGGAGTTTTGCAAGCTAGCAAATATTGCTACCGTATGGTACAGATTTAATTACAAAGTATACATGGAAACAACCTTCTGAACATAGTAATACACACACAGCATTATTTAAAGCAGACACGTGCCTAAAATGTAAAAGACTGGAAATTCCCTTCAGGGAAATGTATATTAACATAAAAGGTTGGGGATTTTTTTTTCTTTAAAGGAGAACTATGAGGTGAGTGCTTTTCACTCACCTCATAGTTCTAGCCGACGTGTGACAATGAGACTGTCACAGGTCGGCTCAGTAGATCGGGATGTGAGCGAACATATACCAGCGCTCTCTCGCCTCTTGATCCTGTCACAGCTCTCTGCCGTGACAGGTGAGGGGCTGGTTTCCCCCCTCCCCGCTCTGATCCTCCAGCGCTGACTGGCAGATCGGACGGGGGAGGGGGCGGGTACAGCTGGCTCTGCCTCTAGATAGGCAGAGCCAGCTGTCACTCACGCAGCTGGGCGGTTCCAGACACAATTGTCGGGATCCGCTTCAGCTGCGGCGTCTCAGTATACCGCGAGCAGTAGCTCAGTATACCGCTGTAGCTCGCGGTATACTGAGCTTAGGGTGACGGGAGAACGCTAGTTTGTGTCCTCCCGTTACCCTAAGGAGAACTATGGTGAAAAACCTTAACCCCATAGTTCTCCTTTGGTATAAGCTTATATTTCCCATATATTAAACCAGAATTATTTTGATGCCAGCTATACCTGTTTTTTATGCTTTAGATATTTTCAGTTTACGATTAATCACTGGTCAAAAATGTGGTTACTTCAAGGAATTTGTTATTTGTGTAATAGTTTCCCATGTCATGATCAGAGTTGGAATTCTGAAATGAGTAAACATCAAATGGGTTTAATTGGTGCCCCATAAAGGCTATTTTTTCTCCTGTGTGCTGCACTATGAAATATTTAATTGCTGCTTCTCAGTATGTTGAAGACAGTCTGTGCTGGGAGAGAAGAGCCTTGGGACAGTATGACATGAACAAGAGGCTGAGTTATGCTCCCAAATTACTTCTGTGGCTCTCTGCTTTACCGCGAGCACACAGATCACATTTCAACAGAGATATCGGATCTGGGAAACACTACAGATTAACAGCTTGAACTTGGATCACCCCCGCCTGTTAAAGTGGGTGTAATGGGAATAAATGTGAAATGAATTGCACAGGTAGAACCCTAATTGAATGAAATGTGCTTCTAAACTATGTGTTGCTGCTGTCATGTCTGAGGCAAATCATTAAGAAACATTACTTTTCATTCCATACTAACTATGACCAATCAGTTAGCCCCCTTCTCATGAATAATCACTTGGGGTAAACAAAAACATAAGCACAGTGCAGAAATGTATTCTTCTCTGGCTTTTCAAGAGGCTGCGGCAAGGTTAGATGTCACTGGGGGCCTAGGCAAAAAGAACCTGAGGACTTTTTGTGCAAATTTTTTAAAGTTTTTTGGCCTACACCTAGATTGTGAGAGGTGGGTAGTTTGCATTGCAAATTGCGTAACAGAATCTATTAGCAATCTCCCATGTAACCCCAACCTTAAGACGTCATACAGGCAATTAGCAGGAGCAGAAGCACTGATAGAATCTCATTCACACTATGGATTAGCTCCTTTGCTAGCTAAAAATGTTGCAAAGTTTCATTAGCGAATGACATCTCCCTGGTCTGGCCAGCAAGGTAGTAAAAGGTAAGTTGTCTATTGGCAATCCTGTCACTGGCCAGTAGACACATGTGACAGACGTTCTCTGCAGTACATAAAAAATGTACATGGCATGCCTGATGCTCCATTCTAATTTTTAGGGTGCACTAGAATAAGGCCCAAAATTCACACGTAGTACTGTATGCATTTCTGGATCCATGGCCATGTGAATGATTTTAAACTATACCCTTTCAGATTTACTATTTAAATATTTTTGCGGGGAGGGCGCCGCACGGTAAAAAGAATCCGGTGGCTGTATAGACGCCGGATCGCTTGTACATTAACAGCCATCGCCGGCTGTTAAAAAGGATACCAAGAACACGGCCGCCGTCTATAGATGTATTGCAGCCCGGAAGTGGTTAAGTAAGGTAAAACCTAGTATACTGGGTCTAGAACAATTCAGAAAATAGCTATAATGGTATGGAGGTAATAATACAGTGAGGTGCTAACATCAAAAGGAGAAAAGAGGCTGAATGTCCCTCCTACGTGGGGTATAGACAAAATAGTAATTAACCACCATGTGGAAAGGGCTCCCTTGGGGTCATTTCTAGAAAGGTCAAGAGAGAAAGTAAAAGGAAAGTTAGAAAAGAGAAAATAAAATGCAAAACAGTCGAAGAGCAGTGGGCTGTCAGAAATTGCTAAGGATCAACAAGAGGGAGCAGGCTGCCCTGGAGGAGGAAACCAATCCCCACCTCCAGAAGTTCAAAGCCACTGTGGGCTATCTAGACTTGTATCTGGATGAACATATGACGTCTGGGAATTCCAAGTGCCCAAGAAAATTTGGTGGGAAAGTTTCTGTTGGTCTAGTCAGATCTTCTATGGTAGTGTGCAAAAGGGCTGACCCTATTTCTGATCTGAGAAGAGACCCAGTGCTGAAGTTTTAGAAATCTAAGGAGTTCAGCAGCAGGAGGCTTCTTATGCTCCCAGATAGAGCCCCATGTACCTTTTTATATACTTGAGTATAAGCCGAGTTTTTCAGCCCATTTTTTGTGCTGAAAAATGCCCCCCTCGGCTTATACTCGAGTCAGCGTCTCGAGCACTGAGGAAAGTGGTCTGTTTTCTTCTTACTTACCTCGCCGAGCATCGCGTCACTGCTGCTCCGGTGGGCGGCGCTCCGAGCGGGGTCATCTGGCAGTCTCAACCAGAGGAGGAAAGAAAATAGTGTAGAACAAGATAGCCTACATTGGTCCACCGAGCAAATGCCTTTTGCTCTAGGTTTTCTGATTGAAAGGGGTTGTGAAAAGTGGCAGCAGAGGTGCATAGGGTGACATTAGTCCACTATAAGAGTCTATTCAAAATCCTAAGGTTATGCTTTAGAAACACCCTTAGACCTACAGGCCTATGCTGAGGTGAATGCCAGGAGGGTGACCGGTGAACAATCTGGAATTTCCAGTAGTACAGAGATGGATGTTAAGTTGACAGCGAAGCCATCCTTTCTCTGGAGAACAAAAGGTAGTTATTCCCAGGATATGGAATCAAAGGTTTGAGATCTAAAAGGAAGAGGAAGCTGGGGATACGTGTAGAGGTTAAACCATGAACCAAGTGGATAGTTTTGCGTATATTATCAGCTGCTTGCCTATGGGTAATTAATCTTACTTGGTCCTGATGAACAAGAGAAGGAAGATAAGTATTTTGGTTTGCCAAAATCCCGGCTAAGAGTTTTTAATTTCTCTTGATTTCTCTTAATGCAGTCATTTACGCTACAGCTGGCCATACGCCAGTAAAATTTCATTTTCTAGTAGTTAATTGGGTCAAATCATGATAGTTTTCATCCAAAGTGACAAAAAAAAATCGAAGGAACAGTTTTTCATTAATGAATGACATTCTAACCATGAATGTGTTTTGTTGTTGTTCAGAAAACTGCATTCATTCCAAAATCAGATGAAATTTTCAACGACATTCATCAAGTCTGATGGCAACATCAATGCTCTGAGATTTTTTTTTTTTGTTTGTTTGAATGTTCTTATGAAAATCCTACCAGTGTATGGCCAGCTTTTGCTAAGGTGGTCAGAACTGTCTGAAAAACAAATCCCAGTTTTATCCCCGCTTTTCAGAACAAACATTTCTGTTCTTTAGTAAAATCAAGTATGTTCACCACTGAAAGGGTTGCTTCAGTTCCTCAACTGGTTACATAAAAATATCTCTGACTCCGTCTCTTGAACAAGATACATTTTAGATTTCATATTCTTGGAATTTGTTGTTGTAATGCTTCAACCCTTCATAGTTTCAGAAAGCATCTATTTCCTATACATCCTTATGTTGTCCTATGTTTAACCAACATTACGTTGTAATTTTACATGTTGCACAAATGTCTGTGTTGACTGTTTTTAGGCAATCATGACCAGATCCATAGGGCAGGCGATTGGTCAATATAAAACACATTTTGTAATGCAGGAGCACGCGTCCACAAACTGCAGCAAACACTTCTGCATTGATCCAGGCAATTAAACATTCTCTTGTGTGGAGAAAGGAGGGGCAGCACGTTCCCTCATGTCTTCCTTTGTCCAAGCTGTGTACAGGGTATATGCTGGAATGACTTGCCCAGTGAACTGAATTTGATATATTGCAGCAAGGATAAGCTAAATCTGTGGGAGTGGTGGATCCGAATCAAAATGTGTGATGTCCCTGCAGAGAACCCCAGTGATCTGGGCTATTCAACAGATGAACTTAATGCAAGCAATAATGGAAAAACTACTTTATATAAAGCCAGTCTTCAGTATTTGATTCTCCTGTCATCGACCACATTTAAAATGCATGAATTGCACCACACATTCGTAGTAGACATTCCAGTCACTTGGTTATTTCATATTATCCAGCAAACATTGCAACTGCTGTGATGGAATTAAAAAATTCACTATTTACTTTTAATCTCAGCTCTGTAATGCACTCCTGTCAGAATCCACAGAACACTGCACATGTTCCCTAGTAGTGTGCGTCCCAAAGCCTGTTCTGAGTAACGTCTCTCTAATTCCTATATTACCAGTTCTGCATGTGATGGGCAGCTTTGGGGCTACAGTCACTGTGGTTTGCAATGGCTTACCCATATCGGATGTGCAGGTTATTAAATCAACACATTGCTGACTGAAGGGCCTAGGGTAGACTGGTGGAATATATCGCAAACCTAAATTATGGAGCCCACGCTTGACAACCATCAGCAGTTTTTATCTCTGATGTACAGTTGTTGCAGCAAGGTGAAATAAGAATACGATGGGATCCAGTCAAATGGAGTGCCACATATTACTGGAAATCCTTGTAAAGCTCCCATATATTTGTGTGTGTATCAATGCATATATATATATATTTTTTTTAATTATTACAGGATTTATATAGCGGCAACAGGTGCGCAGCGCTTTACAATATAAGGAAGATATTACAATCACAATATAAGACAAGATGGTAAGGAGGGCCCACAATCTAAAAGGGAGGGCCAAGTGATACATTCGGAGGTTTTATTTATAAATGTATCATGTTCAGACACTCTTAGATTTTAGGGCTTTCTGTAACCCATCAAATCTGAAACGTATATATGGTTTATTATAGTGGATCATCAGTAACTTATTTCTCTGATCTTGCCTTTTTTATGAAGTCTTAAAACTGTGTACGAGCAGTTTCACAGTACCGTATATACTCGAGTATAAGCCGAGATTATCAGCCCATTTTTTTGGTAAAATTAGGTACCTCGGCTTATATTCGGGACGGCTTATACTCGAGTATATACGGTACTTTTTTTATTCTTCTGTATGAAGTGTCATTACCTTCTGTATGCTTTTTTTTTTTTTTACAGTTTTCCCTTTATCCCTCTAAATTAGTGTCGGGTATTTATCGGTGCGGTATTTATAGATGAGGATATCTATTGCTATATGTAACATTTAACCTGGGCACAGCTGGTGCAGTCCCTCTTTGTCTTTTTTTTCCTGTAATATGAAAGAAATTAAAATTTTTCTCACCTACTCGGCAACAGAGCCACAAAATGTCCATCAAAGCAGACAGCCGCTTATGTTTCAGAGAACATGATTGTTTTTTTTTCCCCCTCCATCCTTTTAATTATTTATCATATTGTTCCATTCTTTATTGCTTTGATATCTACGCTTTGCTGTGATTTTATTTATTTATATTTTACCCTTTTTACTTGAATATCATTATCCCATTTTGTATTTAACGGTAATTAAATACTGTGTTATCTTGGCTCTTACTGTTAGATCGTTGCAGGATGAAAGAGCGAAGTAGTTTTAGTAAACAAAGTGGGGTAGGGATGAAATCTGTGCAGTTTGGTGTGTTGTACACCATTTCCACCTATTTAATATGTAGCACAGAATGTGGTTTTGTCTTTCTACGGTTTTTACTAAAAAAAAAAAGTTGTTTTTTTAAATTGTATATAAAATTGTTTTGTTTTTTTAAACCGCTTTTTGTTTTGGTTAGATATTTTATGTTTTGTATTCCAGGGCTGGTAATAGGGCTTTCATTTGGTAGCAAAGATGCATATGCTTTTATATCCTTGGTTTTTATCAGCACTAAATGGGGGCAAATACAGGAAAATGCATATTTTTCTAATTTTTTACTAATGCAGCATTTGCGTAATTTTCCTGCTCCTATATATTTAACACATAATATAATCAACAAAGTCTGCTGATTAAAATATCGCATTATATGTAGTATAAATTTTATGTCACGTAGTGAGACAAAGCTCATAGTGAACAGATGCGGTTTAATTTAGGAGAACTTAATTCCCTTTTATGACGCTTCATTGCTACGCACACGGGGGGTTGGGGGCTCAAGGTTGGCATAAATTATTAGCATAACACTACATTACGAGACAAGAGCACAAGTTAGCACACCAGCAACTTTTTTTTTTACAGAGTTTCCAATTGCTAAAATTTCAAAAGACATTGTGTTTGATTTACGTGAGCATTTAAGGTCATCTGGATTCACCCTACATTTTTGTTGCAACATGAGAATGGGGAATATTTTCTAGGATATAGTTCTGGTTTTTATAATTATTTTTTTTTTTACCTGTATTTTTTTGGTTCATGGGAGTCAGGATGTAGTCAGCAGACACCAGATCCAGAACACCCATGCAGCAGCAGATCACTTTTAATAGTGACCTGTTGCTGGCTGCAGTAATCTACTGCTTCAGGGAAAGGCTGGACAGAGCTTCAGCAGGTCTGTCCGAGCCTCCGTCCTGTCAGAGGTCACTTGTGATTTTGTTTACTTTTGTGTTTACATTTGCTTCTTCAGTGCATTCCTATTTGGCGATCTGTAGAGGCATCAGAAGCTGGACCCCCCCATGATCACTGACTGCCGACAGAGAACCTGCAGGAGCCACTGTCTGTGCACAGTTTTAAACGGTGATGGAAGAAATAGCCGCTATCCCTGCAACATTTTGTAATGGTGTTCGGGCCTCAAGTGGTTATTGTTTCCCTTGTATTGGATGCATGTTTTTTTGTGACCTTTAGGAAATGTTGCTACGTGTGGAAAAATTGTATTTTTCTAAACTAAAATGAAGCGGCATTGATCTGGATGAACTGCACATATAAAACGAACTGACCACAGCCTTTTTTCAGTCGTCTTGGTATAAAGAAAGCAATGATTGATACAACCCGTGTCTGTCACTTGATGCAGCAGCCTCCAAAAATTTCTGATGCAAAAATCACCAATGTACTGCCAGCAATGACACTTCTGCATTGAATTAATATCAATATGCAGTATATCCTAAAAATTTACTGTATGCCCAAGTTATAAAAGTAGTAACAGGTGCCTTTCTTGCCAAATGTTTATGTAATACTTCTGGCAATATGATTAAAAAAGTCTTCTGAAGGTGACCACAATCATGAGTATAGACTGATTTACTACAGTTTTCTGGAATACCTTTAGGAGGGGCAGCACGTTCCCTCATGTCTTCCTTTGTCCAAGCTGTGTACAGGGTATATGCTGGAATGACTTGCCCAGTGAACTGAATTTGATATATTGCAGCAAGGATAAGCTAAATCTGTGGGAGTGGTGGATCCGAATCAAAATGTGTGATGTCCCTGCAGAGAACCCCAGTGATCTGGGCTATTCAACAGATGAACTTAATGCAAGCAATAATGGAAAAACTACTTTATATAAAGCCAGTCTTCAGTATTTGATTCTCCTGTCATCGACCACATTTAAAATGCATGAATTGCACCACACATTCGTAGTAGACATTCCAGTCACTTGGTTATTTCATATTATCCAGCAAACATTGCAACTGCTGTGTCTCAAGCCTTGAACAGCATGAGACACTACAGATTTAAAGGGTCAGTTCACCTTTTTACAAAGGAAGTGACAGCAGCCACCCTTGCCGCCCCCTCCAGTCCCCACTGCCCTTAGCTACTGTGGTCTCCATATCCCATCCACCCACACTAGCCTATGTATCGGTCCAGGCATATTAAAACGTCACTGCACGGGCCCTGGGACACCATTCGGAAATGAAGAGATACTTGTACTTATTCAGTATGCAGACGCAACATCTGAGTAGGCTGACCCACTTTTGGCTAATATCTTCTCTCAACAGCCCCCAAGTCTGGCCATACGCTATTAGAATTTAGTTTTGAATTGTTGTTCGAAATTGTTTGTCAGAGCGTTTAATTTTTTGCCATAGAGTCCACTAATTTTAATCATATGCCCTAAAAAAGTTGACTAGTCCTACTACTTGAATGGAATCCCAGATGTATTCAAATTTCCTTTTTGTCTATCTCATAGCAATTACAATGTGCACAATTTTTTTTCTAAACAAAAATCACATTCATGGTTAGAATTTTTTGTTATTTCAGATAAGAAATGACAAAATATTTTCACCCTGCTTTTTGGATTTCTCCTCATCACTGCAGTCGAGAACTAACATCAAGTAGACCACACTAACCATTCCAAAATCACACGAGCGTTCCAAAACGGAAACATTTTGAACGAAATCCTACTGGTGTATGGCCAACGTTGGAGAGAAACCGATTTAATTGCACGGACTCAAACACTCTTGCCTAGTGTCTAATCTACTGTATAATGCAATGTACAAAATATGGGCGAGCACACTTGTAAAAATGTGACTGTTGTATTAAAAGAAATAGCAACTCAAAATCTGTATTCATTAAAAATACACATTACTTTTGCTTCAGAATGATATCGCCATTCCTTACCTTGCTAGTTTCTCTTTGCCAGTACATGGACATTCTATGTTATGGCCGCAAAGAACGTATTGCAGGAACAACACATCAAGAATAATTGGCTTTTTGCACTTGGCTAATTTGAGGCACAAAGCACGATATGCTCCCTATTTATTAGATGTCTTGTATACATGGCTGTGCTTGTGTCACATCAAGGTGATCATTTGCTTTACTGTCATCGGTTGTCATCATTTTCTTCAAGCTGTGTTTCCTTCCTATCTGATGATACATCCTCATTCCATTTTCCTCCATGTTCTCTCACTAGTGTAACAAATTGGTTGGTCTTGCTTTTTCTTTGACGGTTTGCTGAAATGTTTTAGTTATTTATTTTTAGTTCATTTGTGTGCTGCAATTTGTTTTATAAGTTGATGTTCCATATATGGTCCAGATTTGTTTTTACCTAGACTCTTATCAAAAATGCCAATGCATTTAGAAGATTTTTTAAAGGGGCCACCTTTTCTCAGGGCTACAAAAACAAATCATGATCAGTGTACAGTATTGGCTTGTAAGTGGTTTAGTTTGAGTGTAAATATGTAGGTATTTGTAAAGTATGCTAAAAGTAAGCAATACCATTTTTAGTGTTATACCGTACAAAACTAGTAAGTCAAGTACAGTTAGGAAATATGTTGAGATTATATAAAAGACTTATATATAGCTATAAAAGTATGAAAACCTTTTATTAGAGAATTTCTATGTAACGTAGAATTAATTTAAAAAGTAAAGATGGATAGAATTAAAAATTACTAAAATTTGTATGCATACGAGTTCTAGTTCAAACAGTTCAAGAAAAGCAGATGTATAACACATGTACATAATAAATATAGAAGTAGAATACACACTTAGAATTCTCTGGAAATACCAAGATGGAGATTACGATAATTGGACAAAGTACAATATTTAGGACTTTCTGGTGTTTAGTTTTAAATGTTGTACAATATGATTAAACGTACATTGAGGGGAATTTATCAAAACCGGAGCAGACAAAACCTGGAGCAGTTGCCCATAGTGACCAATCAGCTTCTCTTCAGATGGTTCAGTTAAGATTTGAAAATGAAAGAGAGAAGCTGATTGGTTGTCATGCACAGCTGCTCCAGATTTTGATAAATTCCCTTCATTGATTTTATCCAAATGTTTGCCCATACACTCAATGTTTGCTTTTGGAATATATAATTAAGCAGTTAGAATAGGCCTTCCTGTGCCCCTGGTCTACATCTGTTGCATGGCTTGCTGTCGCTATAGCTATGCTCTTGTCTCTGGACCTTCTAGCCACTGGCAGTGCATGATTAGATTGTTGGTTCGTTGGTGTACAGGCTGACAAAAACTAGGTTGTGAACATGCCTCCTTGATATTGTCACCAAACTGTTTGTATTTAAGATTAGCGAATAAGCACGCATGCTCATAATATTGACCGCACCATCTTTATTTTGGGTGAACAGGAGCATTTGGCCAGGGAAATCATCTGGGAATATCAGGTGCAATCTCTTGCAGGGGTGGACAAATCAAAATGGAATTCAAAAGCCAGTCTGTCCAATCTAGATGCCAGCAGTTTTTTTTTTTTTTTTAGGAGCCAGCTCCATTGACAACTACAGGAAACCTCAAAATGTAGGTGCCAGCTGTCATATTTAAGGAGCATTGGATCCTGGCATTGTCATGCCCTGGTCTAGAGACATCTTGTCTAAAAAAGGCTGGATTGGGTAACCATCTTCTAATATTCGTAGGATGCAGAAAGCCAGTGAAGATATATAGACCATTATAGACCATTTTCTGTGTAGCAGTAACCTGTAGGCTTTATTTCTTCTCTCCTAGTTCTGCATTGAGCACAGCAGTCCCAACTAAATCTTGTGCTAAAGGCTGAATGCTAATGAAGAAAGCACTTGCTGCTAACCGCAGTATACACATATGAATGGTGTTCTGCAAGCTTTATGTAATAATATCATAGTTCTTGGCACAGATACGTTGTATCACTGGGGTCCTGGATTACATTCTAAACAGGGAACAATCAGCAAGACATCTTTGCATTCGAACTGCTCGGACTTTGTCTGGGAACATTGTCTTATTCAGAATTCAGGAATCTTTTGTCTTGTACAGTTGTGTAACTTCCAAAATGGCATGAGATAGAAATATGTATAAATGACATGAAATTGTCAAATACGATCTGGATTCAGCACATTGCTATCTTGACACCGAACACATTTGTTGGATTTCCTGTTCTCTGGAAATTTTGCAGGTTTGGCGGTCGCTGTATTTTACAAATGAATATGTTGTCAAAATAAAATGTATTAATGAATATCAATGCATGTGATTTTGTCCCGCGATATCCGGATACAACACTTTAAAGGCCCATATTTTCTCTTTTGTTTTCAAAAAAATATAAATAAAGATTTTTTTTTTTTTTTTTTTAAAAACACCGGAGGGCTTGGCAGCGAAAGGGTTAAGGAGGAATAAGGTTGTTATACATCTTTGAGATGAGATAGTGGCACCTTTTTAGTACAAACAATAGAGGCAAAAGCACGCCACTGCCACACCCTCAGTTACACATACCATTAAAAATGACCACAACAAAAATCATTGGTTAAACAGTTTTTTTGGGTGCTAATTTTACTTTTATTCTGGCTTTTCAAAAACAAAAATCAAATACTTTAGAAGTTGGGTGAAAGGTTGAGTGTAGCGTCACAAGTTTGGCAGTGAAATACAATTGTAATAAGAGGGCTATTCATTACACCAAATACAGTGGTACCTCAGTTCACTAATGCTTCTGTTCGCAAACGGGAAGTTCTGCAAAATTTTGCTTTTGTTCACGTACTCCGCATTGAGTGACGAACACAACCGCAGCCATCTTCCCTGCTCTGACACTGGTCGTGGCTTCCTCTAGTCAAGATCGCGGTCTGATCACAGTTTGATTCGGTTGGCGACCAGAGTCGTGGAACTAATTAAGTTTGTGAACCGAGGTACCACTGTAGAGGGTCAACTGAAGAGAAAAGTGGGACAGAGGGACTTGGTTCCAAGAAAGGACAATCCCTACAAATTAGAGATATAGTTTGGAGGCAGGGATTATATCATTGGTAATAAAAGCTTTTAAATCTTTTATCTGTCGGTGTCTTTTTTTCTGAATAATACATATGTATATATAGATTACGCCATGTCTATTTTTAATGCACTGTAGTGTATTTGGGACAGTGTCTTCCTTATTTGCCTCTCCTCCTTGAAATCTCCACTTGTGGGAATAGTATAATGCTTTCTGTAAAGACAGAAGACATGATGGGCTTGGCAGGTGCTGCTGTAGGATTAGCGATTGTGCATTATCGCTTCCAATCACTCCAACGCATAGCGCTCCCTCCCCCTCTCTCCGCTCCCCTTACCTCCCCATCCCTCTCCCTTCTATGGAACAAAAAATACAATTTTCTCTAAAGAAGCTATTTGCTGCCATTTTAAACACGGTTGAAATGTGTCAGTGGGGTCACAGATTCCATCTCTTTCAGCCCCCCTCCCTTTACCATTCCCTCCCGGCTGCATATAATGTGCATAAGAACTCTGATTGCTGTGCACTCAAGGGAGGGGGGAGGTCGCTTGCTCTTTATCAATTTTTTCTCTCAACTTCATTAACCTCTTCTCAGCTTGAGACTGGTTCTCTGCATTAACCCTGTAACTCTTACATATGTAGTCATTTCAATGTAAGTAGAGAGGTCGGCTATGGCTTCAGGTGTACTAAATGCCTACAAATAACCCTTTCTTTGCTACAGCTTATTTTATTACAGGGGTTCTGCAGTGTTGACAACCGTTTAAAATATCTTGTGGGGGGCATGTTGCATTTATGTTGTAGGCTACATTCATATCGGAAGCATGAATACAGAACCTTTTTCCATTGAGCTTAATTTGCCAATTTCTTTTTTTTTTTGAGGCCCAGTGCATCCGTACTGCTTTTGTCATCTGTCAGAAAATTAAGGTGCACCTCTGTGACATAAAATCATTGCAGGTAAGCACGGGGGTCAACTATGTGCTCTTTGTGCTGTGCTGGCCGGTGTAGCATGCCCTGAGCCAGCCCCTGGTTTTATGTATGACAAGCTTCGTTGGTTTGTGAGGTGAATGGAGGGGCTTCTGCACCCACAAACCAAGACATTCAGATGTACTAGCCATCAAGCTTCCTGGGTTTGATGCCAATGTATGCAATGAATGTATTATGTACAAAACTATAAAGGACCCAGAATGCTAAATCTGCAATTGACACTCATTTGTATTTAAATTCTATTTTATTTAAATATTAAAATAATGTCCCTGGATATATCCCAGAATCTAACGTATTAAATTCCTTTTAGATGTCATTATATACTTATGTCCATATCTCATCATTTTCCAATTGTCAATAGCTTCAGCACAGATTTGTCTTTTGCTCTTGACCTTGTAGAGTTTTTCTTGTTAATCTGTATGCATTTGAGGACCTGCAGAGTTCTTCATTTGACATGTGTCTTGCTAAGTACAAGTCCATCAACACCTTCATGCTTGGCTGGCTGTACAGCCCTATACTTACACATGGGTGACAGCAGGTGGCTGCGAGTGGTCACACTGTGGGTGGAGGGTTGCTTCGATGTGACTGGGGAGCAAGAGATGGCGCAGAATGTAATGTGGATGGGAGGTGGTTTTCTTTGTGTGAAAATCAAGAGGTTTCTGGGTGACATGGTAACCGTAAGCAGAAAGCTTCCTGATTGGATGCCTCCACAGCGCACCATACAGTGCAGCAAAGACAAGTTCCATTGACACTGACAGCTATGCACCAACTGCCCAGCAATGGCATATTTGCAAAATGTCATGATTTTAACCTGTTCTAGCTATGACACAAGAATTTAGTTCTGCGTGCAATTCATGTGTCATTCAGGTTTGAATAACCAGCTTATGGTCTAGGAGCTTTTCAGTTTAACTGGGTGTCCACACCTTTTTCCTAATTCTCAATTGTTCTGATTATTAACTGGAAAATTAGTCTTGAAGTAGACACATTGGTACAGGTTGGCCACACTAAGCTTCTGGTTTTTATCCCTGCATGACTTTGGTGCATTAATCTAACCTGCTACTCTTTAAATGTCATGTCCTGGGAATATCAGCTGCCAAACCTTTTAAAAGTTTGGTGTTAAAGGAGAACTATGGGGTCATTGTTTTTCCCCATAGTTCTCCTTAGGGTAACGGGAGGACACAAACTAGCGTCCTCCCATTACCCTAAGCTCAGTATACCGCGAACTGCAGCTCGCGGAATACTGAGATGCCGGAGCGGATCCCGACCTGGACGTCGAGATCCGCCCAACTGCGTGAGTGACAGCTGGCTCTGCCTATCTAGAGGCAGAGCCAGCTGTACCCGCCCCCTCCCCCTTCCGTTCTGCCAGTCAGCGCTGGCGGATCGGAGAGGGGAATCCAGCCGTGACGGGATCGAGAGGTGAGCGAACCCTGTATGTGTTCGCTCACCTCCCGATCTACTGAGCCAACCTGTGACAGTCTCATTGTCACAGGTCGGCTAGAACTATGAGGTGAGTGGAAATCACTCATCTCATAAATCTCCTTTTAAAGACCAAGTATTTTATACTGTTCTGTGTCCCTTGAGCTTCACAAACCACATCATCTTTTACTGATATCATCCTCAAGCATCCCCCATTTTTACTATATCCTTTTTACCCGCTCTGTCTCCACCCTCTGCACAATTTACCTCTCTCCATATGGACTGTCATGATCCCTTTTTCTGTTTGCTTTCTGCTTTTATAGATTAGAGGTTAAAGTCAACGGTTTGGACTTTCTGACTTATGTGCAGGTACAGGGTTTCTTGATGATGCAAGGACTGATTTAATTTGTCCTATTTTTTGTGGAAGGCCATATTTATACCTTGGAAAAAAATAATAAATTGTTCCCATTTTATTATGACCTCAGGCTTTTGTCATTTTAATAACTCGCATGATTCGGTTTGTGTGTTCTTTTGGTTTTTTTTATTATTCCGGTGCAAAGGCTGAATGCAAAACAAAGAAAAAACCTTCAGACTTTCCAGCATCAATTGATATGAATAGCTTCTCTCCTGAGACTTTTGCGAGCTATACTGTTATAATGGACTTTTAGGTCGGTTACTCTTCTGGTTTTTTGTTCTGTACACGCAAGGGCTCAGTTTTGTACAGTTTGCCTGTAGTAACCAGCTGCTGGCATGACTTATCTTGAGTTGAACAATGATCTGTGGCTTTAGGGAGAACATGCCTGACCTGGCCAAAAATAGGTGGGAATAGATTTTGTGCCCCTGGCTAAGTTTACCATGGCTATAGATGTTTAGCACTTGGACACATGGCTTTTTTATTTGTGTAGATTACCTGGCGGACTGAAGCAGCATATATGCAGTTTAGTTCTTTCTTCCTTTGTCTCAGTGCTCTGGTTTTTATTAAAGGTGGATATTAGCGATATTGCTCACTCCTAGGGTAGGAGTAAATGGTACCATACTTCATATGATGTTTATGGCATTACATGGGGCTAGCCATCTAAAGTCACTCGATGATTGCTTAGCTCTACCATCGGAGCTACAGCAGTTTGCATTTAATTCTAAAATCCCCTTTCTGTGTTCTTTTCCATCTACTTTGACCTGCTGTGTCTCTTCTACTATCCCTGTATAAATAGGAGGATAACTCTGAGCAGTACTGCGTATAAACTAAATGCTTTCCCAGGAGACCTAGTAGTGCTAATAATTCCCCACTTGCCCTGCCATCAAATGCCTGCATTGCTTGATGTCCTTTCCTTGGTAAATCACCTACCTCAATCTTCAGTCAGCAGTCCTGCGGCAGTCACTAATAGCTTCTGTTTCTTTAATAAAAAGAGCACATTTTCATTTTCCAATATTTCTGAGACCACATCTGCTCTGCTGATAATTACCTACGTGGCCTGGGGCTGCTGGTTGCGCAGCAATGCTTTTACCACAGCTACCTGTGTGCGAGAAATGTCAGAGCCTTAAGCCATGAGCAAAGTCAGGAGACACCTCCATTTTTCATCAGATACTCATAATGAGTGTTTAATCTGCATTATACAGTTCTTACACTAATAGGAGTAAAGCAAATATAGCCATGGTTTCTAGAAGCTCCCCCCAGCATGCAAGATCACTTTGAAGTGATAGCAGTCTCTAAAGCTTATTACTTTTTAATTTTGAAAGATTTCTCAAAAGGTTTGGCAGACCAAGTGGTGCCCTGTGTTTTTGTGAATGGTATGTGTATGGTACTGCGTGTAATTAAATGCATAGGGTGTATGGCACTGCATGCAATTAAAAACACATGGTGTATGGTACTGCATGCAATTAAAATCACAGGGTGTATGGTACGGCATGCAATTAAAAGCATATGGTGTATGGTACGGCATGCAATTAAAAGCATAGGGAATTTAAGGGAATACCAAATGCAAGGCTGTCAAAGCTTCCTTCTTAAAATGCTAGTTGTCTGGCTGTCCTGCTGCTGAATTGACTTCAGAACTTCAGTTTACAGGCAGTCCCCGAGTTACGATCAAGAAAGGGTCTGTAGGCGTGTTCTTAAGTTGCATTTGTATGCAAGTTGGAACAGATACATTTTTCAAGTGCAACCAGCCAAAAAAATGTTTTTAGTTTTGGATAGCATAGGGAAGGATTAACCCCCTGTAACATTTGTTTTGCTGTGCGTGCCCCTGTTCAGAAGATTTCACCTCATTTTCTGTTCTGTGACAATCGGTTTTTGAAAAATGTTGGGTTGTCGTGGAAACAAGGATTGGTGATGAAGCTTCAGTGGAAACACCTTTTTCCCATAACTCTTACAAGAGTGAATTTCCCTTCCTGGGGGTCGATTTTCCTCTCACTTCCTGTTGTCTCAAGGACAGGAAGTGAGATTAAATCTTTCTAACGAGGATACAGACAGCAGTACAAACCTCAGTGACCCGGAGAAAGAGGTGGGCACCCCTCGTCTGCACGTCTAACAAGAGCCAACTTTCTGTAATGTATGTACAGTACTACGAACCAGACCTGATAAGGCGGGCACTCCTCGTCAGCACGAGCACAGTAGCATTACAACTACTGAAATGCTGTGCCGTACCTTTTTGCCTGCAGCCTGGGACCATCGGCTGTACAGTACTAGCTTCCGTTTGTAAGTAGGGGTCATATGTAAGTTGAATGTTTGTACCTCGAGGACTGCCTGTACTTAGATTAAAGGGAGAGTTCCTAATATGCATACTTATTACAATATGTTGGTGATCTAGAGTATGAGCGTCACTGAATTTTCACGATAACAATGCACTTAATATTTTCAGACAGAGATGTCTGTAATGGCAGCCTCCATATTTTTCTGCTCACAGGTTTCCTTTAAGTAGAACTTAAGGAAAATGTTAAGACAGTTAGGCACAGCTTTGTATTTGTAAAGTGTGAATTGTTTAAAATACTAGTAAAAGTACATAACTTCTGTCTGTATAATGGTTTGTGGTTATCACTTGCACAGCTAGATTAGGCATGGCCCTGGGAGGGTCACCACTCTGTAAAGTGGTCGAACTGAGACTGGCTCTTTCCATGTAACCCTATGAATTTTCTTAGAGGTGGAGGCAGCACAGGAATGACTGACCTCATTAGTGTGCTGCTATGCCTCTTTCATTGTCCAGCCAGTAGGAATGGAGGTAGGTCCTTGGGCAAGCTTTATTGCTTTAAAAAAAACTGTCATGAGGGGAGCACAGGAGCTGCCATTGCTGGTCATTTTAAGGTGCCTGGCTGCTTGCCTTTACTACATGCTGATAGTAAGTGTCAGAATACCTTACAGCTTTACCTATTCAAAGTCAGCAAATCAGACAGCAATAAACCCAAATAGAAATTGAAGTACCACCCCAATTAAAATAGTCCAGATATAACTTTTTTTCCATTAGTGTCAGGGGGCACTCAAGTAGAGCAGCCAACACGTTCTGGGGGTCCAAAACATACCGCTCTTATCAGGGCATAATGAGAGATCGTGTATGTGGCTAAACCAGCTGCTGACAACTACTTTCATCACAATACAATACAGTTTTCAAGCTGGAAGGGTAATAGTCAACATGCATGATTTCCCTCGTGTGGTGCTTCAATTCCTACATCTACTGTGTTCACTGCCAAGCCAAGGATCCTGAGGAGATCCCTGGGATTGCATAAGCTTCCTACCCATTAGCCAGATCACACATCTTCACATCACTTTAACCAGGGCTAGACAAATCCTAGAAACCGGGTAGCAAATAACAGCTGGCGCCTAACTTTGTGGGCTTTTAGTTGTTGTCAATGGATCTTGCTCCTAAAAACAATGCTGCTGGCTACTGAATTTCATATTAATTTGTCCACCCCTGACTTAACTACTGTTGGATGAGAAATACGGAGAGAATTAACACACAGGTCCAGTTCTTTCTGTCATCACTTCCAAATAGCAATAAAGCTAAAGCATCAGCATGACAGCTAGGGAACTAGCATTCCCGAAAGGAGCACATTAAGCAATGGCGGCTTCCATGGTTCTTCCATGAGCATTCCTTTAATTGCAGGATAGAAATGTGAAGCTGCTGACTGGGCTGTGATCTCTGGCAGGAATGCCTCACAACTTTGGCTGAACAGAATTACAAACCTTTTGGCAGATAAGTTAGTTCTGTTGTATGTATTTGAACGGTGAACTGTTGACCTGGAGTTCAGCTTCGTCCACGAGATATGGTATATCACTGGCTTCCTATTTATCTGAGACTTCAGTATCCAGCTCCCCAAACAGAATGTACTATGTTTGTGTTCACTTTTGTTTTTTTAAGCTGCATGCAGGAGTCTTTCCTTTGCTGCTGCATTCAGGTAATATAAAGAAGAATCCATCAAGGTCAGATCCCCTTGTAAAGGCTGTAGCACGTGTGTGAACTTAGAACTCGGAAACAAACTTTAGGGCTCATTCATGTAGATGCATTGTAGTAACACATAGTTGTTGCCTTTCAGTGCCATTTACGTGGAAGGTCACTCAAGCGTCTGGTGTGCGGTGCCCCGACACTGTGCAGAAACGCTGATCCCAGTGCATTGCACTGTGTACTTTTTTTTTTTTTTTTTGGTTAAAACTTTTTTGAAATGTCAGAAGTGACATTTTGTTCAGTTCTACAGACACAGTGGGGTACCAGGTGGTTGTGCCGCGACGCATCCTGCTGTGTTGAAAAAGTTAGGCGCTAGTTTAAGACGCTACTGAGATCATTCTGAAATCATTGACAGGTGCAGTGGAGCTCCTGACCTGCATTTGACCTGCTTCGAGTGAGTATTGTATTGCCAAAGTTTTATGGGAATCAAAAACATGTTTGTGTGCAAAAGCTCAATGACACAGGCCCTAACTTTATTTTCAGATCCATTGTGAATTTCATGGCACTCCCACACTGGTAAGTCGTTATGAAATAGTCTTGGTTATTTTGTTTAAAATGTGCCTCTTTATTCTTTGTCACCTAAATGACTTAGTGTAGATAAAGTGGTTTTTCTTGGGATAATTACATTTTCAGTACCACCGGGGCAGGTCTGCTGCAATGTGAATGATAGCAATGTGATGTCCCATAGAAGCATATTTTCTATCTGGGCATGGTGGGAATACATTCAAATAATGCTCCTTAGGTTCCCTTTAACACCAAAGGGTGTATGTTTAGTTGCCTTACAAATGTATTAAACCCTATAATAATACGGCCTCATGTCAAAGTATAGGCCAGTACATCAAAAGTGCAGCATGCAAGATTTGTTTTAATACTCTGCCATTTACAAGCAATTGGAATATCTCCACGTGACAAAATCTTTGTCTTGTCCATACATTTTGTGGCATTGTAAAATGTATAACTACATGTTCAGTGTGAACCAAAAAGCTGTTCAGTAGAGGAACATTCTACCCACTACTTTCAAACAAAAATACCTGCCTTACATTCCTTAAAATCAATAGCAAATATACCTTCAGTTTATACCATGGATTTTTCCTAGTTTGTGATTAGTGAATAACCCTGTGAGTAAATAAAGGGTGAAGAGCTTGGAGAAGGCAGGAGAGGTGAACAATCTAGGACAACATAGCTGAACTGGAAAGTGACCTGAATTGGAACATTTTTCCAGTTCAGCTATGTTGTCCTAGATTGTTCTTATCTCCTGCCTTCTCCAAACCCTTCCCCTTTTTGTGAATAGACCGGTCAGACTCTGAACCTAGGAAGAATTGTAATAACGTGGCCAATTGTCCATCAGCAATAATCTTCCTCTAAGCAGTCTAACAAGTTAAAAACTTTTTGGATGACATGTGTGTCTTAATTGCATCAATAGATTCTGACATACCAAGTGTGCTGTATAACCTCATTAATACCACTGACTATACTAATCCTCTGAGCTCAATAAGGCAAATTAACATTTTTGCTATGTAATAAAGCGTCAAAGTATTATACAACCTTGTAATGGCCTTACAGAGATCAGTGGCGTATCTGATTCAAATATGAATGAGTGATCCCCCCCCCCCCCCACTT